>NC_062572.1:62890031-63192724 GCF_022837055.1 Prionailurus viverrinus | reverse complement strand
AGCATGAACGGGGGATGGTCAGAGAGAGAGCGAGGCACAGAATCTGAAGCAGGCTCCAGGCTCTAAGCTGTCGGCACAGAGCCTGATGCAACATCTGCTTTTCTTTAATAGCAGCCCAGTTTTCTTGTTGAGACAGTATCTAATCTTTGGTTTGCTTTACATGGGGTCCAGTGAAAGAACAGTTTAGTGCCTAAGTTATAGACATCTTGCTAAAGACTGAATTCTGAGCAAATTCATGGAGAGATTGGGAAATAACTGGAAGCAAATCATGTCTGAAGTAACCTTAGTTGATGCTTTCTTACCAGTCTATTCCAGTTGTTCAGCATTGTCTGATAGTCTTTTTGTGGTCTCACTTCTTGTTTAATGTCCTTTCAGAATTTTCTGGTCCTCGACCATTTTAAAAATGGACACTCAACTCCCCACTTGTTTTGTAAAACTAGACTCCTACACCAATAACCTTCCACCAAAGCCTCAAGTTTAGAAAGAAATAGTTAATAGCTATTACAACCAAGCTTGACTGTGATGATAAAAGGAATTTTCTTATTTATACTGTCGAGATAGTACATTCCTGTGTTTAAAAGTTCAGGTTTTGTCACATACTACCTGTGAAACCTTGAGGAAGTTACTTAGACTTCTCATTTTTCAATTGGGACTATTAATGTTACTTACCTCAATGAGCAATTATGAGGATGAAAAGAGTTGGTACTGGTAAAGAGCTTGGAATAGTGTCTAACCTTTATTAAACATTCAAAAAATATCAGAAATGTATTTCTGTCAGTTACTTATGAAAAGCCTCACAAAAGATGCAAGTTTCATGAGATTTTTGAATATTTGAGGGAGTCAAAAAGCATTCCAGTTATTATCTTGTAATAAGTTTTGAGTACAAAAGGATAAAAAAGGCAAGTCACCAAAAAAGTGGGAGTCCATAGAAACACATTTAAGAAACAAAGGTAAATTTGAAGGTAATCAACAAGCCTGTTCACATCATAGGAAGACAGTGCAGTAAAAATAGAAAACAAACTTGTAGTGCCAAGGAAATACTGAGGAATATCCATAAAAATTCCAATACATCTGCCTTGTGAAGGAAATTGAAGAAGATACAAAGAAATGAAAAAACATTCCATGCTCATGGATTGGAAGAATAAGTATTGTTAAAATGTCAATACTACCCAAAGCAATCTATACATTCAATGCAATCCCAATCAAATTTGCACCAGCATTCTTCTCGAAGCTAGAACAAGCAATCCTAAAATTTGTATGGAACCACAAAAGACCCTGAATAGCCAAAGTAATATTGAAGAAAACCAAAGTGGGAGGCATCACAATCCCAGACTTCAGCTTCTACTACAAAGCTGTAGTCATCAAGACAGTATGGTATTGGCAAAAAAACAGACACATAGACCAATGGAATAGAATAGAGACTCCAGAATTGGACCCACCAATGTATGGCCAACTAATCTTTGACAAAGCAGGAAAGAATATCCAAATGGAAAAAAGACAGTCTCTTTAACAAATGGTGCTGGGAGAACTGGACAGCAACATGCAGAAGAATGAAACTAGACCACTTTTTTACACCATTCACAAAAATAAACTCAAAATGGATGAAGGACCTGAATGTGAGACAGGAAACCGTCAAAACTGTAGAGGAGAAAGCAGGAAAAAACCTCTCTGACCTCAGCTGCAGCAATTTCTTACTTGACACATCTCCAAAGGCAAGGGAATTAAAAGCAAAATGAACTATTGGGACCTCATCAAGATAAAAAGCTTCTGCACTGCAAATGAAACAATCAACAAAACTAAAAGGCAACCTGACAGAATGGGAAAAGATATTTGTAAATGACATATCAGATAAAGGGCTAGTATCCAAAATCTATAAAGAACTCACCAAACTCCACACCCGAAAAACAAATAATCCAGTGAAGAAATGGGCAGAAGACATGAATAGACGCTTTTCCAAAGAAGATATCCAGGTGTCCAACAGGCGCATGAAGAGATGCTCAATGTCACTCCTCATCAGGGAAATAGAAATCAAAACTACAATGAGATATCACCTTACGCTGGTCAGAGTGGCTAAAAGGAACAAATCAGGAGACTATAGATGCTGGCGAGGATGTGGAGAAACGGGAACCCTCTTGCATTTTTGATGGGAATGCAAACTGGTGCAGCCACTTTGGAAAACAGTGCGGAGGTTCCTCAAAAAATTAAAAATAGATCTACCCTGTGACCCAGCAATAGCACTGCTAGGAATTTACCCAAGGGATACAGGAGTGCTGATGTGTAGGGGCACTTGTACCCCAATGTTTATAGCAGCACTTTCAACAATAACCAAATTATGGAAAGAGCCTAAATGTCCATCAACTGACGAATGGATAAAGAAGATGTGGTTTATATATACAAAGGAATACTACTTGGCAATGAGAAAGAATGAAATCTGGCCATTTGTAGCAATGTGGATGGAACTGGAGAGTATTCTGCTAAGTGAAATAAATCAGGCAGAGAAAGATACCGTATGTTTTCACTCTTATGTGGATCCTGAAAAATTTAACAGAAGACCGGGGGGGAGGGGAAGGGGGGAAAAAGTTACAGAGGGGGAAGGAGGCAAACCATAAGAGACTCTTAAATACCAAGAACAAACTGAGGGTTGATGGGAGGGTGGGGGAGAGGGGAAAGTGGGTGATGGGCATTGAGGAGGGCATCTGTTGGGATGAGCACTGGGTGTTGTATAGAAACCATTTGACAATAAACTATATATATATGTATATAAACTATATATATATATATACTATATATATAAATACTATATATATACTATATATAAATACTAAATATATAAAAACTATATATATGTGTGTGTGTGTGTGTATATATATATAAAGAAGTATTTCATAAATATTTATCGATAAATTTTAAAAAATTGAGTTTAGGTCTGACTGTTCCAGACCTTTCCCAACATCTCTACCTTCTTCTTGACTTTAATGTAGTACAATTAACCTGGCAATTAATTATAATTTGGAGGAAATTTTTGATTCTCTTTGTCCTCTCTTTGCACCTTTATTTACCTCTGAGTTATCTGTCCAATTCATTCTCTTTAATCTCATTACTACTTCTGTAATGTGGCCCTCATTCTCACCTTGACTTCATAATAGCTGCTTAACATGCCTTCCCACTTGAAACTTGATGCCCCTTCCCCAATAACTTATCTTTATTTCTTTCTTTTCCAATATATTCTGCAGTCTGTCACTAGACTCATGTGTCTCAAAGTCTACAATTGCCACCTTCTCACCTAAGCCTTTTCAGATTTCTGTCTCCTACAAAACAACTGTTATCTTCTGTATCCTCTTTAGCATTTAAGTAAGTTCTGTCACAGACTGAAAAATATTCCAGTTTTCCTACATTTTGGCCACATTTTGAGTACCTATAAAGAATATATTTTGGGGCACCTGAGTGGTTCAGTCAGTTAAGTGACTGACTTTGGCTCAGGTCATGATCTCATGGTTTGTGAGTTTGAGCCCCATATCAGGCTCTGCACTGATAGCTCAGAGCCTGGAGCCTACTTTGGATTCTGTGTCTCCCTCTGTTTGTGTCCCTCCCCTCCTCACACTCTGTCTGTCTCTCTCTCTCTCAGAAATAAATAAAAACATAAATTAAAAAAAACAGTATATTTTATTCCTATTTACATTCCCCATATCCTAGCAGTATATATTTCACATGGTAGTATTGTTCAAATCTACCTTAAACTGAAATAAATTGCTATCTAATTGTTACTTATTTGTAGATCTTATCTTCTTACTTTTCTTCTTTTAGGTAGGAGATCAGACCATATTTGCTCATTCCTTCCACAGCACCTAATAAACTACTATGCATAAAGACTCATTAAAGTGTTAAAACAAATTGAGTTTAATTGGAAATCTAAGGAACTGGGAGAAGAGACAGCCAAGTTTGTTTTATTTGATTTTTGCTACTTATTTATTATAAAGCTTTGGACACTTTACCTAAATACACAGTACTTCATTTTCCTTATCCCTTAAATGTCAATAATGATACTTTCTTTCCTGCCTGGGCACATGTGGAAATAATTAATGTATTTTGTTAGGGTTTTGAGAATGCTGGAGAATGCTATTAATCATCATCAGTAGCAGCAGGAGAAAAGACTTGCTAAGTACTGATATGTGTGTGATTCTCTGCAGAGCAAGATAAGTAGGCAAGTTCCTTGTCCTCTGGGAGCTGACAATCAAAAATGCACAACACATCCAGATGTAACATACTAAAAGAAAAATATACTCAAGGGCACCCAAAGACAAATGTCAAAACCAGACTGTGAACTTCCTAAAGCCAGGTGCACATATACAATGAATTAAACAAATTAATAAACTGATCATGTCTTGAGAAAATAATTTAATTACTGGCATATATTAGGTAGTCTTGTTACCAACTCACATAGACATGTTAGCAACACAGGCCAAATGAAGATAGAATCCAGGTAGGTAAAGACAGTTTACATTCATAAAGAATCCTGAGTTGACCAGGCTGCTGGCCTAGAACCAGAATGAATGTATGTGTGTATGTTTGTACACATGTATATATGTGTATGTGCACAGAGGAGTGCTCATTGGGAGGGGCATGATGTAGAGGGCAAGGATTTGGTGCAAAGTCAGGAAGAAGCAGGTTGTCATTATATAAATGTGGCCTATTGATGATTTTTATTAAGCTCACCAACTTGTTTAACTAAAGAAAAATGCCATGATGGTGGTAAAACTTAACAGAAGAAGTTCTTTGAGAATAGAGGCATGGCATAAATAATTTGGATTTGAATAAGACTGTAGAGTTGGGATAATAGGTAATAGATTCTGACTTCCTATTAGCTAAATAGGATGTCTGTCATTGTAGTTTAGTGCCTTGGATAGATCTTAAAATTTTGGAGAGTAAAGAACAGACAAGAAACTGAGTGTTTCACTGAAATTATCACATAATTAATTGATTGCATAGATAGAAAACAGTTATGAAAAATCTGACTGAGTAGTTTGGTAGAACATTCAGTTTCTGACCAGGCATGATGGTCATGTATCGACATATAACTACTGCACTAGTTCCTATTAATCCTGGGTTTAAGATGGTCCATAATGGTGTTAGTCCCAGAAAAATTGAATAGGACTACTTAGCCCCTGGCTGCAATGGGCAGCTCAGGTCCAAAGTGACTGCTTTTTGAGTCTGTATTCCAGGGGGCTAGCAGGATCCCAGGCACTTCACAACTGAATCACTTTGACCCAAAGTCATTTGTTGAATCATGGTTGACAAAAGGTAACAGAGAGTTTCTACTGTTTGGAAAACAAATGGATCTCTTGGCTGTTTTCATAAAGATCGACGGGGACTTAAAATAGCCTGAGGTTAATATTATAAATCTTTCTAAAAGAGATTTTCAGAACATATTCTTTATCCCAGCATTGGATCAATCTCACAAAATGACATATTTTCAAACTACAGTAAAGCAAAACAACTTATTCTTGAAAAAGTTGAAAATATTAAGAAAGCTTTTCTTTTTCTGTTGTTTTGTTTTGTTTATCCTTTTATTCTCGAACATCAACCAAAGAAAGAACTTGGACAAAAATGTGTGATGAACGAGGATTGACCTTTTCAATAGCTTTGTGCCTATTCATCTAATCTTTATTGGTGTCCAGAGAGTTCCTTGGATGCACACAGTGGGTATGACCCTATGGTAGGCTGGCATGATGTGTGGGCTTTTAATACTGTATGGGATAGGAAAAAAAACAAAAACAGAAACAGAATGTGATTAAGGAATCCAGTCTGTAACCCATGTAACTATAAAGACCTGCTACAAAATTAAAATCCAGTGGGAATTTTGACTAGTAAATATTTTTGGTCCTGTCCTATACATGCCAATTAAATAAAAGGAGAGTTAATAATAAAAATTAACTTTGATCTTTGGATGAAAGGAATTTTGAGCAGATAAGAGGGAGTCTAAATTAAAACTGAAATAGTGAGCATAGGGACAAGACTTCAGGGAAAGAATAAACACTGTAGACAAAATGGAGCAGACTATATCATATTTATACCACTTCTTGATAGGTCTTATAATTTTATTTTATAAAGTACTAAAAATTTTGCCCCCCTTTTCCCTCTTGTATTTTTTATTAAAACTTGTTGACATCTTCTCTTATACTGCAAAGTTTTTGGAAGCAGACTAACCTGACTTGCAGTTCTAGCAGCATCACTTACTGGTATAACCAAAATAAATGAATGTTTAGATGGTTCTCTGAATAATAGGAAGCCAGGTTTATAGCCCTGACTTTGCTCTTTGCTTTACTTATTACATGACTTCCAGTTTCAGTTTGTTTATTATTCATGTGTGTGTGTGTGTGTGTGTGTGTGTGTGTGTGTGTGTGTGTGTATGTGTCTAGAGATATGTAAGAATTGTTTCTATCCCATCTTAACTGTAACTTGGGGTTGAAACCAAGGTTCAATCTCATTACCTTTGAAGTTGGAGGATACCATAATAGCTACAATGATTGGTTGTTTAAGAATGTTTTGTCTTTTAGGGGCGCCTGAGTGGCTCAGTTGGTTAAGCAGCCGACTTCGGCTCAGGTCGTGATCTCGCGGTCCATGAGTTCGAGCCCCGCCTCCGGCTCTGTGCTGACAGCTCAGAGCCTGGAGCCTGTTTCAGATTCTGTGTCTCCTTATCTCTGACCCTCCCCTGTTCATGCTCTGTCTCTCCCTGTCTCAAAAATAAATAAATCATTAAAAAAAATTAAAAAAAAAAAAAGAATGTTTTGTCTTTTAAGCCAGACTGACTGGCTGGGCAACTACATTATGAAAGAAGTCTGGAGGGTGTCTCCACCAGCCACTATAGTCTGGCCATGAGGATATTTTTAGGAAGATAATCCCTCATTCTTTTTGTTTTTAAAAAGAAAGTTAGGCCAAGAAAGCTCTCTATGAAACTTATAGACTGAAGTAAAGCTACTTATAGTGATTGTGACAAAAATAATAACACATTGAAGAGATCTACTAAGATGGTTTTTATACAGAAAATATACACTTTAGAAAAATTTTTTAAATTGGAATCATATTTAGTGGCATATTGAATTTCTGATACACATATGTATGTATGTGTGTGTATACAAAAATAACATATGCATGTGTAACTGTGTCTGAAAAAACACAAACTGACCAGTACAAACACCCTCCTCCTCCTCCTCCTCCTCCTCCTCCTTCTCCTCCTCCTCCTCCTCCTCCTCCTTCTCCTTCTCCTTCTCCTTCTCCTCCTCCTCCTCCTCCCTCCTGAGGGAGAGAGCATGAGCAGGTGAGAGGGGCATAGGGAGAGAGAGAGAGAGTCTCAAATAGGCTGCATGCTGAGCATGGGCTCGATTTCATGACCGAGTCAAAATCAAGACTCAGTCACTTAGCCAACTAAGCTGCCCAGGCACCTGCAAACATTCTTATTAAATAAACAATAAAGAATGACCAAAGTTGGAAAGTCAGTCTACCTTTATAGCATAAGGACATGAATAGGAAACTGTTGTATCTCAATGAAAATGTAATTCAAGGAAAAATTATTTTAATGTTTTTAGTTTCAATGTACAGAGCCACTAAGAGTGTGAAAGGGTCCCTTAGACCTGTAATACATTATCACCCTTTATGGTGGAAATTACATAAGAATATTATCCAATTTGAAGATTAAAGAATGATTTTCCTTTCCAAATACCTATGAGGATTGGTCTTTCTTTTCTTGCTATTACCTGCTACATTTTTATAGTGTCTATTATACAATTAACTGAATGGGTTTTTCATTGAAATGTTATTGACTCTAACAAAGCCTCAGGGGAAGTTGCTCTGCCCCTCCTCCAATACTTATGGATCAAAACTGTCTTTAGGTCATGGTTTCTAATTCTGTCTCTCTTTTTTTTTTTTTTTTTAATTTTTTTTTTCAACATTTATTTTTGGGACAGAGAGAGACAGAGCATGAACGGGCGAGGGGCAGAGAGAGAGGGAGACACAGAATCGGAAACAGGCTCCAGGCTCTGAGCCAACAGCCCAGAGCCCGACGCGGGGCTCGAACTCACGGACCGCGAGATCGTGACCTGGCTGAAGTCGGACGCTTAACCGACTGCGCCACCCAGGCGCCCCTAATTCTGTCTCTCTTACTAGCCTTTCTGAGTCTCACTTTTATCATCTGTGAAATGAGGTAATTCAGTATAATTCCTAATCTCTAAAGAGAAAAATAGAGGAAAAAGAAGGAGAAAGAGGACATAGAATATTTGGACACCTTTGCTTCATGGTCTGTTAGAGACACCATTTATCATCCACAGATCATGCACTGCAGAAAATGCAGTGGTAAGGTAGCAAGTGCAACTCATAGCTCTGAGGCCGAATGTCTGCTCATTGTTATGTAATTTTTCTTTGGTGCCAGGTGGGTGCACTGTTTGCCAGGAATTCATATTTCAGAAATACAACAGTGCACACCCAGACAAAGAGCTTGGTTGGGATGTCTTTGTTCAGGGAACAATTAAAATGTGTTTGTACTGAGTGATAAAAACCTTCCCCAAATGTGAGGCACTGCGGCAAAGCACAATATGTGGTTGTACTTTACAGGTAACAATGTAAATGCTATTCCTCTTCACTTGCCAATTATTATGGAACTAAGGTAGTGAAATTTTAAGAAAAAAAAAAGGAAAAGTATTAAAAGAATAGTCTAAGTTTTCATCAAATGCCCAAATGTTTAATGTATCGCAATTTGTAACTACACGTAGAATTAGAAAATTATGGAATTTTGTGACATAAAAGGAAGGACATAGGATTGATACTTTGAGAAATGTTATTGATCCTAGAAGTCTCTTGGGCAATCACTCTCTTTTGATAGAATAGGAACTCTATTTCTTAGTCCATTTCAAAGTGGCTTTCACAAAACCAAGGTCTCTGAACCAAGATGGTTCTTTGACCACATGTATTGTTTTCCTTGGCACCTCCACTCCTGAGACAGAGATACTAAGCCCCAGACTCCTAAAGCTAGTGAGAATAGAACTGCATTTCTTACAGATGAATCATTCTGCTAACAATAAGGTAGGTTTTCTTCACCAAAGACTTTAGTCGCCACATTAAATATTGGCTTACACCAGTGTTTAAAGCTGTTGTAATGTTTTATACAGCTTTTTTGCCTATTGCAGCTTCAGAACAAAAGAAATTTGGAAGAACTTTGTTGGGCCCACAAGGCAAACCCTTCCAGCATGATTTTGTTTGTCAGAAGGTTGTACCGTTTTGTGGCTTAAACTTCATTCAATACTTGAAAAAGTATCTCAGCCACAGCCACATTTTGTTTTCTTCAGAGAAAATTTTGTAAAATCATTTGTGATAGGAGCCACTGTGTGTTCACTCAAGCCAGATCATCTCTCATCCAGAAAGAGAAAATCAATTTTAATTCTTCAAAGAAGAGCAGCAAGTGGTATTTGTTATTTATATTTAAGGAAAGGTCATTAAGCACTTTTTTTCCCTCTCTGTACCTAGAGGCTTAAGAGGGAATTTAGAGAAAATAATATGTATGGGTTAGATTATATGTAAGGCCAGATACCATAAAAATATCTTTGACATTCTGAGAATAATCCTAAACTAAGGGTTGAAAATAAAAGGAGAGTCTGTCTGAAGATCTATTGTTATTTTAGTGGCAAATTCAGTAGGTCTTACCACTTAACTTAGATCTGGCTTGTGGCTTATATTTTTATGTGGCAAAGTTTAGCTTTCACACAGAGGAAAATTTTGTTCACAGACAAGTTGTCTTGGAATGTCACATTTAGCAATGAACACTCATGTATGTTAGACACTTAATCGCATTCAGTTATAGAAAATAGTAGGAAGTAGGCACTTGAGTGAATGAATGATTACACGATGCATATTTTGAGGAATGTGGGGTCACAGATGTCTTCTTTCATGTAGAAGACAGTCTATATTATTTTTCAGCTTTAGTTGACCTTCCATTTTTGATGTTACCTTTTCTTTTCTTGGAGATGCTATTTATTTTTTCATCCAGTAAACATATAATAATAAAATACATAAAATATGAATACATGTACTTATAGGGCTAGGGGGAATTAAAAATACTGACTAGACTAGAGTTTATGCTTCCATTCAGGGGCCAGACATTCCCTAAACATATCCCAGAATCAGGATGCAAGCTTCAGATAAAATGTGTTATGTTGGTGTCAAGAAGTAAAAGGCCTGAAAATCAGGCAGTATAGCATAGAGAACATATCCATGGTTAACAGAGAGCAAGGTGAGTGCATCAATATTTAGAAAGATATTGATGTTGAGTACCCATAGTATATTTGGCATGGATTAAGATATAATTAGGATATAATATATTTAGGATAGTTAAAAATAGATAAATATTTAGATGTAAGATTGATAGACTAACAGACAGTGTAACACATAATTCAGTGTGAGACAGACCTAAAAATTGAGTCTAAGTTTAGGGACTTCCTACTTTTGTTGTCTAGGGCCAGTATTTTTTACTTTTACAAACCTCTCATCTCTAATGTGGGGATAATAATATTAATCTTCTGAGGATTAATGAGAAAAAAAAAATATATATATACATACATACATACCTAGTGTTTAGGAAAGACCCAACAGATAAGATATGATCAGCAAAATATTGTTTTTTCTTATTAATTTCATTTTTTCCTTACTAATAGTTTTAATACCCATCATTCATAAATAGGAGAAAATGGCAGTTTCCAGCACTAGAATTTAAAGCATGTTTATGAACAAAAATTATATCCTAGACAAATACAGACAACTAGTATTAGATGAAGGACCAAAACGTCCTCTGAACTTAATAGTCCATTAACAATTTCTCTAAGTATATATTCTGCATCTCTTAGGTACACCATTGTCACCTACATGTTCACAGGGTTTCTGAAGAACTGCCCCAGTGTAGCTGGGGATATAAAAACTAAAAGCATTAAGCCTGTGAGACTCTTCACCTGGAGGCCAAAAACCTCCCAAAAAATTCATGTGTAGATTTCAGTGGGCTACAAATTTGATGGGAAAATAGTGTATATGTCTCTTCATTACCCTGTACCTAAATTTTATCACTTCCTTCAATTACGAATGTAGGCTACCAACCACAGTATTATTAATGGTTCCTGAGGCTGTCAACACCACAGATATATTCACATTACATTACTGTTGTCACATATACCTTGAAATATATAATATCATTAAAAATTATTGTAGTTATTGGGCCGGTTGCTAAATTGCATTATATATACAATAGTCATACATAATACTGCATCACAAATTTAGCTTTTATAATATGTTGTAGATGTATTTTAATATAATTGGTTTCTTGTATAAACTTATGTTTTAATTTATCACTTAGAATCATTGTTCTAAGAAGGAATTGGAACCTTCACCAAACTGCTAATGAGATTTATGGAACATGCACAAAAAAGGGGAGGGTTTAAGAATTTCAGAAATAAAGAGATACGTTGGAGGAGAAAGAAACATGATTATTTTGTAATGATTAAATTATATTATGCAAATAACTTAGTATGTCAGGTAGCTCCAGAAGGAAAACAGACTTCCTGACTGTTAAAAAAAAATGGTCACCTATGAGTGTTAAGACAACCTAAAAGCAGTGGAAAAGACTAAACAATAAGTGGTAATATGCTCTGTAAAAGGGATCTCCACCGTGGATTGGTGATGTATCCCGTAAAAGGAAATTTTAAGTTTGCTTCTAAATTTGTCACTATAAATTAGTTAAAAAGAGTGCAAATTCTGGTATATTTTAAATAATATTTTTAAATAAAACTTAAATCATTCTTATAATATTTCCAATGAAATATAATTAGAGAAGTGATTTTAATATTCACTAGGGTTTATTTAGCTTGGTATACAAATGAGTTTTGTTGTATTTATAGTCAAAAACTTTACATCCATCCTTTATCTTCTTAAAATCATATTTCTGTCCCTCTAACCTCACAGAATTGTGTCTGTGTTTTGGAAATCACACAAATGGCATTGTTTGATATCTTATTACCCAAGTTACCATGTTTCTTTGAAATGAAATATGTACATAATTTGAAGTTTTAAAGTATTTCTTTACCCAAAGAGCTCTAATTGTTAAAATTATTACAATTATTATAAACACTTCATCAAAGCATAAGTGTAATAAAATTTTTGACAAATAGCCATTTTTTATAAAAAGGAATGCATTATTTGAAACATTTAATGAGATGGTTGGAGTCACGCGATAGATAATTTGAAATGATGATCACAGTCTTCCCTTCCATTCTGCAGTGGAAGATTCCATTCTTCCCTTCCATCCAATCTTCCCTTCCCTTCCATCTTCTGCCATGTGACTTTGTATCTCCTCCCATTAAGAGGTAGAATCTAATTCCACCCCCTTGGATAATGGGCTGGTTCTGTGACCTGCTTTGACTATGACATGAAGCTGAAGTGTATGCAACATCCAGGACTAAATCTTGAAAGGATTTGAATCTTGAAAGTCCTTGAAAGGACTTCATTGCCTTTTCAAATACTCTTATCAATAAGTCAGAAAGCCCCACTTAGACTAGTAAGCCCAGTCCTTCCAGCATCCAAGCTGAGCGTCTCCCTAGCCAACTCATCAGCTGAATATATCCACAGGAATGAACCCTAGCATGATGGATAGAAACAGAATGTATAGAATCATGGGAAATAATTATTGTTTTAAACCACTAGGTTTGGGTATAACGTGTTACATGGCATTAGGTAGCTACAACAAAACACAGAGTGGTGTGGCAATTATAGTACCTGATTTTAAAAATTACCTATTCAGAGTGGCTAAAATGAACAAATCAGGAGACTATAGATGCTGGCGAGGATGTGGAGAAACGGGAACCCTCTTGCACTGTTGGTGGGAATGCAAACTGGTGCAGCCACTTTGGAAAACAGTGTGGAGGTTCCTCAAAAAATTAAAAATAGATCTACCCTGTGACCCAGCAATATCACTGCTAAGAATTTACCCAAGGGATACAGGAGTGCTGATGCATAGGGGCACTTGTACCCCAATGTTTATAGCAGCACTTTCAACAATAACCAAATTATGGAAAGAGCCTAAATGTCCATCAATTGATGAATGGATAAAGAAATTGTGGTTTATATACACAATGGAATACTACTTGGCAGTGAGAAAGAATGAAATATGGCCTTTTGCAGCAACGTGGATGGAACTGGAGAGTGTTATGCTAAGTGAAATAAGTCATACAGAGAAAGACAGATACCATATGTTTTCACTCTTAGGTGGATCCTGAGAAACTTATCAGAAGACCATTGGAGGGGGGAAGGAAAAAAAAAGGTTAGAGAGGGAGAGAGCCAAACCATAAGAGACTCTTGAAAACTGAGAATAAACTGAGGATTGTTGGGAGGTGGGAAGGAGAGAAGGGTGGGTGATGGGCATTGAGGAGGGCACCTGTTGGGATGAACACTGGGTGTTGTATGGAAACCAATTTGACAATAAATTTCATATTAAAAATAAAAATAAAAATAACCTATTGGCCCTAGTTTGGTGCTCTGATAGCTTTCTCCTTAGGTCAATGAATCAGATGATGACTGAAATGGAGGTAGGAAAGAAGAAACTATACCACAAGTAGTTGAGGCTCCGGACATTACAACTGGGGATCCGGAAATTGATTCTCTTAAAATCTATTCATGACTTTGTGTCTCTTAAATTCTTTATGCATCTGTCACCTGAGGACCACTGTTCCAGCCTGAAGGGCATGATAAAACATGCTGTAGAACAGTGATAAGGCATTCCTGAAGCAGGAGTAACAGAAAAGCAGCAGCATCTGAACTGTTTGATCATTTGAGGGGATGTCCTAAACTAGTCTTGAGAGAAGTCAGAAGTAGGAACTCTATTTTGGCAAAATATAATTAGAAACAGAGGGGTAGAAGCACCAGCATATTTGATTTTACTCACAGATTTACTCCATCTTGGCTAGCTGATGTTGGTAGCACCATGAATACAATGGCTGTTCTTCTCAGGGTAATGTTGCAGGCACCATGGGGTCTTCAGTTGCAGGTAAATTATACAAAACATTGCCACTTCTTGATAAACCATTTGATCATAAGTTATATATTACTTTAATATCCCAAAAAAGTCTGTACTCTGGCATTATCACCATTTCATAAGTGAGAAGAATCAGAAAGCTCAAAATAACTTATTCAAGAAAGCATGGTCAGTGACTAAGGTGGCCTTTAATTCCAATTTTATATGACACCAATGTCATGCTCTAGCCACTTTGAGTGGAACATTGGATTCATTCACTTCTGGGTTCTTACCAGGTTGAAAACCTCTTTTTATGCCAAGGTGGATGATGTGCCAGTATCATGAGCATATGGTGTTGTGCGAGGTCAGTTAAGGACAAGTTACTATACGCTGGCTGTGTTGGAGAAGGTTTATGGAGGATGCATGACATGAAGTACATTGTCTAAAATGCATAAAAGTGGCAAAATAAGGGCATATGGACAATTCAGACAAAGTAATGGGGTAAAAGGCATAAAGCAGAAATTAGCCTTGCTTCTAGAAGATTCATTGAGAAAAGTGGCCTGACTAGAAAAGGAATGCATAAAGGAAAGAATGAGGTTGAACATGACATACTAACACAGATTATAGAAGGTCTTGAAAGCCAGGCACTTCTAATAATGTAAATTGAGGGGAAATTTTTACAACTGAAACATTAATGATATTTGTCCAACAGACCCTGAGAAAAAGATTTTTGCCCAAAGACCTCAAGGAACATTTCATTCCAAAATTTTATTTCCACATTGATTCTAAGGCTAGTACACAATATGTAACAACATCAGTTTCCAGTATTTTACACACACACATATAAATATACACACATATACATATATAAACATATATATGACATATGTACGATTTCTGTTCTTGAAGCAGTGGGTTTGCTCCTGTACCTTTTAAGCAGCTGAACAAGTGATATCAGCCATGGGAATTTAAGGTAAAATAAAAATAGAATGCAGTCCAAAAGAAATCATGGATTGAAGAGAAAGAAGCTAAGAGTGTAGGAGGGCTCAGACAAACGCCACGGCATGGAGAAGAAAGAACTGCAACAAAAAGCAAGAAAGAACCAACAGGTAGCAGCACTGAGAGCAGCTAAGGAGAACTCAGAGAAAGGCCAAAATGATTACTAATCCAAAGCAAAGAGTTATATTAATGTTTTTTTTTCTTTTTTAAATCTCTTTTTAAGTCTGAATCTTCCAATATTAATATGGGGAGAAACAGCACACTGGTCTCACTTTTGTGGATAAAGCTTTAGATCTTAAATGATGAAGATATTTTCCTTTGTTGTTTTGTTTTGAAAGCTATAAAAATTCCTATTTTAAAGTACTTATTGCCTTGTCTTTGCAAAGGGAAGAATAGGTTCCCTTTGCACTGCTTTTCTGAAAAACAGAGGATCAAAGAGCAGAAGTAACCTCAAAAGGTTATTCTTTCTCCTGAAGAAGCAACAAGGAAGACCCTAAAAATTTGTCTTTCTTTACACTCAATCCTTTCCACCGTATGTAATAGCAGCCATTAATTGAACAACTGGTTTGTACCAGGCACCTTGCATATCATTTAATTTCTCACCATTACCCAGCAATGGGCATAATATTCCTGTTTAACTTTAGAGAATTAATAGGACAAAATAAATAGCTTAAGTCTGTAGCAGAACCAGGATTGAATCCAATGGTACCAGTTTATCAGTTATCACATCAACTGCACACAGGGTGACCCAGCCATATTCATGGTCCCTTAAGCATGTGCCCTCATGTTCTGCCATTCCTGTCCTCCCAGCTCCACTTTTCTCTCTGGCAGGGATAAGAGATCTATGGTATGAAATGTAAATAGTGTGGTTACCTCTATGCATGTTACCTGTGTTTTAATACTGTGAATTAGAACACTGTCTGTTGGTTGGACTTTTAAGTTTTAACCTTAAAATTTCTTAACCATCCCCATATTGACAACTCCTCAGAGATGGGCTTTCTATATACTCCCTTGGTTACCTTTTGACTTTTTAATTACGGTTTAGACCAAGGCTAACAAAGTTGTTTTACACCATATCCATTTGGACTTACAGAGTTGTTCTTGCAGGTAGAAGCCTGGCCTTGAAGTTCTGTTGTTAGACTATCCATCTAGCTGACAGCATCTTCAAGCTGGTCCAGGTCTTGGGTCTGCTTCCTTTTCTATCAGAGTTCCTTTCTACTTTCAGAGTTGACCTAGAAATGGGGCAGGGGGGAGTGTTCTTATAAGTATTTGACCCCTGCCATCACACTATAAGTACATAGCACTTACATTCTGCCTTGTTTGAAAGTTAGCAGTCGTTTGTTAATTGATGAGTTGTTTGCATGCCTGGCAATGCTATCAGCCTTCTTAAGATATCTGAACCCTGCCTAAGTCATTTAGGTAATGGCTATCTGAGTGTAATCTTTCAGTCCTATAGTATGAACTATGGAAATTCCAATGATTTTATAAACTCCCAGGAGATTAGTTCTATAGTCTTTTTTCATTCTCTTCTCTGTTTTTGATGATCTATTTATTCTCAGTTAAGTTACCATTTGTCTTGGCACTGTATTCTCTCTGCTTCTACCCTTTTCTAAGATTAACCAAAGCCATCACTGATACAAGATATTAGTTATATTCATCCAAATACTTCTGAAATTTTACACTCAGAGAAAGGAGCTATATTCCTGAATAATACAGTATATAGCAGAACATTATATTAACCAAATCCTGTTTCTAAAGCCTCAACCCCTGCCACCACCCCAGATCTCTTCCTTTATCATCTTCTCTTGGGATCCTCCATTTTTGCCATCTTGCACCCATTCCAAATTCTTCCTTTCTTCTTCTCAATTTCAACTGTTCCTTCTTAATCTTCTTTCTCAGGCATAATCACTTCTCTCTCAGGCAGCTTGTTTAAGGATATGTGAAAATTTAAAAAGCAACAATAATAAATAAATAAATAAATAAATCCATATTTAATAAAAATTGATAAAATAATTGAGAATAATTTTCATGCCCTTTGTTTCACTTTTCTGCTTTCCTTATTCTTTGGGCTGGCTTCCTACAAATAAGAATTCATCAGGTGGTTTAGAATGATGCTCCATATCAAAAATATGTTCTTTCAAATAAATACAATTATATTGAGAAATATTATATATGTATATATTAAATAAATGTACATATTTAAATAAATGTACATACATACATAATAAATGTGCATACATTAAATCAATGTACATATACATATTATATATGTATAAAATAAATCAAATGTTAAATATGTGTATATATATATTTAGAAATAGTATATATATATATATTAATTAGATAATTTCAATTTCTTTTTTTTTTAAATTTTTTTTTCCAACATTTATTTATTTTTGGGACAGAGAGAGACAGAGCATGAACGGGGGTGGGGCAGAGAGAGAAGGAGACACAGAATCGGAAACAGGCTCCAGGCTCTGAGCCATCAGCCCAGAGCCTGACGCGTGGCTCGAACTCACGGACCGCGAGATCGTGACCTGGCTGAAGTCGGACGCTTTAACCGACTGCGCCACCCAGGCGCCCCAAGATAATTTCAATTTCTAAAGTGAATTAAGTTTTAATTAAAGGAATATTTAAGCTATTAATAAAAGGAAATGTGCAAATAAAAAAACACCAGAAATATGTATCACTTTGTACATCTATCCATATCATTTAAAAGTACATTTTGCTTAAACACTTACCAAAATTGTTTTTATAACTTAAAAATAAGAATGTTTTCCAAATTAACCGGTAAAATGGTTTGTTCTCATAATTTAATTTATATTTTTTGATTACCAGTGAATATTTCTTCAAGAATATTGAAAATTTATATTCCTTCTTTTGTGTCTTTTCTGTTATTTAATTATTTTCAGTGGACATTAAAAATTTTTAATTTATTATTAATAGTTTTCTATGTTTAATAATATTAATTCACTGGCAGCCATGCGTATTTATGCATTGCTTTTATGTTAGTTTCCTCTATGTGGGCATATAGTTAAAGTTTTTCAATATGTTTTCCTTATAAACATAATGATAATAATATTTACTGAGTGCTTTTTATTAGCCGAACACTTTGCTAAGTGCTTTACATTCATCGTCTCCTTCAGTTTTTTTTTTTAACAACTCAATGATGAGAGTCCTACTATTATCCCCAATTTACAAGAGAGGTAAATATGGCTCAGAAGGGTTAAGCAGCCTGCCTAAAGTTACATAGTTTGTCAGTAATAGAGACAGAATTAGAATGGTGTGATATCTGAAAGTATATTTGTAAGTACTATACAATATTCACTTCACAGTATCTATTTTTGTGTCGTTGCTTAAATAAGGTGTTCTTCATCCTGAGATGGTATACATAGCTATATAAATTTCCTTTTAGCTTTCTTTGCCTTGTATTTTAATTTGGATATTTAATATATTTTATTTAATGTTGGTGTAAGTTGTGAAGTGTATATCTAACGTTCCTCAATAAATTATTTTGGACAAGGGAACCAACTCTTTAGAAGAAAAAATATGTATCATTTATACATTGAAAAAAATGAGAATTGGGGCGCCTGGGTGGCGCAGTCGGTTAAGCGTCCGACTTCAGCCAGGTCACGATCTCGCGGTCCGGGAGTTCGAGCCCCGCGTCGGGCTCTGGGCTGATGGCTCAGAGCCTGGAGCCTGTTTCCGATTCTGCGTCTCCCTCTCTCTCTGCCCCTCCCCCGTTCATGTTCTGTCTCTCTCTGTCCCAAAAATAAATAAACGTTGAAAAAAAAAAAAAAAGAAAAAAATGAGAATTGAGCAGAGACTTAACGTATTAAAATGGAAGTAATGTATGGTAGGATATTTCATGATCAGAGCTTGGTATAAGCTGATATACATGATAAAGATGATAGTATAGGATATGAAACCAACTTTAGTGATTTTCAGGGATGCACATTAATGTTGGATAGTTAAATCAGAGCCTTGTCTTAAATGCAGCCTTTCCTGTAGCACTCTGATTAACCCAAACACACTACTTGGAATCCATGGAATAACAGTTATTTCATGTTTATACCCAGAGCCCCAGAATGAAGTTTGAGATAAACATAAAATGCTTCTGTTACCTCCTTTCTCAATTACTCTGGGAAGAGCATGTTCCTATTTGACTAGTTTCCAGCAGAAAATATCCTAAAGAGTGACTTCCCAAGAGAAACAAGTTCTTTGGTAACATGAAACAGAAGAAAAAGCTGTAGATTGAACAAAAATATTGTCTTAATATAATCTATTCATAGAGATGAAAAATATAATTTTTATTTACAACCACGGTTAATCTTTAACACTGATGTTTTTTTCCTTGAGAACCCTCCCAGCACAGTAAAATAAGTAACAAGCTTCCCCATTTTTCTCTTCTTTCTCTCCTTTTCTAGACAAATAAATGAAGGTAATTTTGTGACTAGAATCCTGAAAAGTTTGGTTGCTTGTTTGAGTCCTGAGCATACCTCTCCCTCAAAACCTAAAATATACCTCACTAATTCTAGGGGAATTCTTGGCTTTGGTTACTTTTTTTTTCCTTTAATTTTTTTTAATGTGTATTTATTTTTGAGAGAGAGAAACAGAGCATGAGAGGGGGAGGGGCAGAAAGTGAGAGAGACACAGAACCTGAAGCAGGCTCCAGGCTCTGAGCTGTCAGCACAGAGCCTGAGACCGGGCTCAAACTTAAGAGCCATGAGATCATGACCTGTGCCAAAGTTGGACACTTAACCGACTGAACCCCACAGGCACCCATGGTTACATTTTTAAATACGGCTCTGCAAAGTCACAGTTGGCCCTCCCAGATGCAGTGGCAACTTTCAAATTCTTGGCAACCGTAAGAAACATAAGTCTGCACTAATGCATGGCTGTATGGACTAAGAAAAGGGATCTATGTTAAATAACAAGAAAAAATGACTCACTGAGACAATTTTTGTTGGGCTGGCTAAAAGGAGGACATATTTCTATTAGTAACCATTTCTTGTGAGGAATTTTTTATTTTACCTAATTATTTCTATTGTAGGTAGATTTTACTTGTTTCAATTGGCTCTGGATAGAAAGGCAATGAAATCATCAAAATAATTGTGTACAACTTAGTTATTATGACTTATGGTTTCAGATAGCCTGTGCTATCATCTTGTCCATGAGCTATTGTCGCAATCATTAATGAGAACATGTTTTATAATGACATTTATCTTTTCTAGCCATTTAGAAGCATTGCAGCATGTGATAGGACATTAGAAAGAGGAAGTCTTTTTAGTGAGAGAAAGGGAATTAAATGAAAGAAAAAGAAAAATGAAGAAAATATACTACTTTACTAGTATAGTAAATTATTATATACTATATAGTAAATTACTAGTATAGTAAATTCATGATTCTCACTCATTAAAAAATTTTGGCTAAAAATTTTAAGTGGAAGTTAACATGACAATAGAGCAGAGCCCTAAAATGTTAGTAATCTCTATTTGGACCAACTTTAGGTTTCTTTGGGAAGGGGCAGCAAGAGGCAGAGTGTGGGTCTTCACATATTTATCAAGGTAATTGGCCATAGGGAAATGACACAACTCTGAAATGTTAATTCCCTGAGTTCTATGTAGCTACATTGCCAGTTTCTTTAGAAAAATATGTTATTTGCATGCCACTTTGGCTTTAGTGACAAGATTTATTTTTCTAGGATCAAAATTCTTCTAAGAAGAAAAATCTAGGAGTTACTTTATGCATAGAACTGAAGACATGGGATCATAATGAGAAATGAAATTGAATGTTGAGATGGATGGATGGATAGATAGATAGATGAATAGGAAAATGCCTGGGTTTGGAAGATATCATAATATCTTACACTGTTTTTTTAAATCTCAACCTACATTTATGGGCAGTTATTTTCTGGATTCACAAAATTCTATTGGAAGATAAAATTTTATCTTTAGACTTTAGGATTTAACTACTGATAAAATGAAGAGAACCAATATTCTAATATTATGTATAGATCTGTGTTAACATAAGTACAATTACAAAATTAGAACTGTTTTTAATTGTATTAGAGTGGTGTGGAATATTACTATTTACACATGATTTAGAGTCAAACAGATCGGGTTCAGAGTCTGTCTCTTCCACTTATTTACTATGTGAACTTGGACATGTTAACTTTATCCCCCTGATGCTGTTGTATTCAACTATAAAAGATAAAATACCTTGTAGAAATCAAAAGTAAGTGAAATAACAAATATAAAACACTGAATGCAATGCCCACCTGAGAGCAACTACATAATTATTTTATTAGTAATAACTAATTTTAAAAAACACATAGTAGGAGACCATACAATCTATATTTGGTGCATGCTGCAGAATAAACAACCATGAGACACTCATTCCCTTATGAAACTCAGCTCAGATTAATTGTTGATGTATTTATTTTTAGCCTCCTTTGACTGATGTTCAGTTTAGTGGGTTTTGAATAGAAGGATTAAATTAGACAGGACTGAAAGTTAAGTTTCATGATGGAATTTCCAAAAATCACTGCTAAAATGATAGTTGTGCTAATTCCACTGGATTATATGATTTAATTAAATTCAGGCATTGTGATACTTCATTTTATATTGTGTCTTTTTTCCCTCTGATTACTTCATATACTCTACCCCCATCTGTGCCCCCCAGCTCTGTCTAATATATCTTGAACTGTGGAGCACAGTTGATCATATAGTATCTGGTCAGTATAAATTGACTAATTGATGACACCCATCTTTCTATCTTGCCTTAGGGAAGAGCTCCTCACTATCTTGTACCCAGGGGAGTACATCCTGTAACACAGGATGTGGAATGACATCTGTTTGCTCAGCTACAGTAATCTTCAAGAACATACATACCCTTCAACAAGTATCCCAGTGCTGTTACCTGGTAATGGAAAAAGGGCCTCCAGATCTCAGGTCTTCTGTTCTGAATTTAAAAAAAAAACACAAATATTTTCCTCCTGTCCTAAAACAATAACAAAAGCTCACATTAACAATAACAGAGAAGCTCAGATCTGATCATGAATCTTTTTTAGTATATGGATAGGCTTATAAACCCTAGAAGGTTCTTCCTCTGTAACCCAAGTTAGATTTATTAGAAATGCCAGACTCTGATTTGGCCTTCAGTAAATACGTTTGGTTGAGTGGACTGTGCTTAATCCCCAGGTTTTTAGAACTGGAATGGAGGAGTCTCTTATCTTTAACTTTTACCTAGTTCTTTGTTCTCTTATAAAAGTTTTTTCCCCATTTAATTTAATTTGCTGGGTGAAGGGGAGATAATTTTTAGGAAGAGGGCTAATGTACGTCACCCATGTAGATAATCAAAGGTAAGAGAAATATAAATGTATTTGACTGCCCCATGGTTTTTATCAAAACATTTTTCCCCTAGAGATTTTTTTGGAGTGTCTAGAACCATACTGTAACAAAATAAACTTAGTCTACTGTAACTACCAGAAACATAATTATGAAACTAAAACTGACAGAGTTCTAGAATAAAGAAGAAAATTGCGTGATTATTTTTTCTATCTTAAAGATCTTTCATGTGTGAGTAAAGAAAAATTATAACTTCCATTGGTTATGTCAGAATAAAATGGTGTTTACTGACAGGTTTGAATCTTAGATGGAAGCAAATGACCATAGAGGATATTCTGATAACGTATGGAAAAGTTCTTTTGTAGAGCTGATGAAGTGACTGGTTTTCTTCTGAAGTTCAGAAGATGACTTGCAGGGGACGTTGACAGTTAAGGAGTCTAAGACTTTGAGTAGATAATGAAAAATTGCTTGCTTACACCATAAGAGTAGCAATGAGGTGTGTGTGTGTGTGTGTGTGTGTGTGTGTGTGTGTGTGTGTGTGTTTTGGAGGTAGAAAAGGACTGGGATGACTAAGGAACACATCTTAACCATTGAACAAAATTAATATAATTTTTATCACCCTCAATTTCTAACAGATTGCAAGAAATGACTGGATGAAAAGTCACTGCATCTCTCTAGAACAGAGAAAAGCAATACTAGGCCCTGGTGAATTATTAGATATGGTTGAGTAGAACCGATTTCATATAGCCCTGAATATATACTCTGTCGCAGGATTTCTAGCAGATTCTATGAATGTAATACATAAAGTGAGCCAAGAAGACTGGTCCAGAATAAGAGAAAGTATAGGGTGGAGAATAATTAGGCCCATTTGATAATTAATCTAGATCAAACATATTAAATAAAATTAATTCCGAATTAAATAAACAAACCTGGAGGACACAGTTTTGCTGACAAAATTCTGTAAGTTATATTAGAATCTGTCCATGTCAACTGCACTTACTGAGAAAGTTCCAGCCAGGTCAATATGTGGCTCTTACCTTCACCTACAGATTGTGGGTTCAATATATATATTTTTGAGTAGGTAAAAATGACTTATTCTTAAATTCTTTTTACTGTTGCAAACTCCAGTCAGATTCCTGATCACCCCTCATCGATATGCCTTGGCTTGACCTCTGGGACTTTAGTGTATCTTTATCAATAAGAATAGATTCTCATCCCATTATTTACTTTGAATCTTGAAACCTATGTGGATGGTTATTTTTTTTATATGAAATTTATTGACAAATTGGTTTCCATACAACACCCAGTGCTCATCCCAAAAGGTGCCCTCCTCAATACCCATCACCCACCCTCCCCTCCCTCCCACCCCCCCATCAACCCTCAGTTCTCAGTTTTTAACAGTCTCTTATGCTTTGGCTGTCTCCCACTGTAACCTCTTTTTTTTTTTTTTCCTTCCCCTCCTCCATGGGTTTCTGTTGAGTTTCTCAGGATCCACATAAGAGTGAAACCATATGGTATCTGTCTTTCTCTGTATGGCTTATTTCACTTAGCATCACACTCTCCAGTTTGGATGGTTATTGTTTAATTAATTTATTTAAATCCAAGTTAGTTAACATACTCTATAGTATTGGTTTCAGGAGTAGAACCCGGTGATTCTTCACTTACATATAACATCCAGTGCTCATCCCAACAAGTGCCCTTCTTAATGCCCATAGCCCATTTAGCCCATCCCCATCTCCATTACCTACCTCCCCTCCGGCAACCCTGTTTGTTCTGTGTATTTAAGAGTCTTTCATGATTTGCCTCCCTCTCTGTTTTTATCTTATTTTTCCTTCCTTTCCCCTGTGTTCATCTGTTTTGTTTCTTAAATTTCACATATGAGTAAGATCATATGATATTTGTCTTTCTCTGATTGACTTATTTTGCTTAGCATAATGCATTCTAATTCCATCCACATTGGTGCAAATGGCAAAACTTCATTCTTTTTGACTCCCAAGTTATAGTTCATTGTGTATGTGTGTATGTGTGTATATATATATATATTTTTTTTTCCTTTATCCATTTCCTTTATCCATTCATCAGTCAATGGACATTTGGTCTCTTTCCATAATTTGGCTGTTGTCGATAGTGCTTCTGTAAACATTGGGGTACATGTACCCCTTAGAATCAGCATTTATGTATCCTTTGGATAAATACCTAGTAGGGCAATTGCTAGGTCATAGCATAGTTCTTTTTTTCATTTTTTGAGGAGCCTTTGAACTGTTCTCCAGAGTGGCTGGACTAGTTTACATTCCCACCAACAGTGCAAAAGTGTTCCCCTTTCTCCACATCCTCTCCAACATCTGTTGTTTCCTGGGTAGTTCATTTTAGCCATTCTGACAGGTATGAGGTGGTATCTAATTGCAGTTTTGATTTGTATTTCCCTGATGATGAGTGATGTTGAGCATTTTTTCATGTGTCTGTTAGCTATCTAGATGTCTTCTTTGGAAAAGTGTTTATTCATGTCTTCTGCCCATTTCTACACTGGGTTATTTGTTTTTTGGGGTGTTGAGTTTGTGAAATTCTTTATAGATTTTGGATACTAACCCTTTATACAATATATTGTTGTTGTTGTTTTGAAGCCTGTCTGTTTCTAACTATTGCCTGCCTGCCTACTGCCTCTGACTTTGTCCTTAAATAAAATTCTAAAAATTCCTTGGGTGTAGTTCATTCTCATGGTTGGCCCATTTATTTTGTTTTCATCTTTACCTAGAAATCTTCAACTGGAGATCACAGATATGCCACTTTTACAAAGTGGAATACATAAATAATTTTAGGGTAGTTGGTATATAATAGACAGTCCTGTTGTGCTGCTAACTTTTATCCAAAACACAGCATTATTATTCTCCATCTAATCTTTTGCTTATACTTCCCAGCTGTTGAAAAATTCTCTTTTAACTTCCATTTTCTAAGTTCCTTATCTTCTTTTTTTTAATCTCTTTTCCACCTATCTCTGTCCCCTCTTTACTTTGTTCTCTTCTCCCCACCTTAGAGATTTACTATTCCATGCCCCCTACTACTTCACTCTGCCTTGATTGCAGATGTACCATCTGGACCTACAGCTATATCTAGTGAACAAGAGGTAGCAGTCATGGGGCTGAAGCCAACCCACAAAAAATATGGGCATTGACAGAATCTGAATTCTTGATGGCATAGTTAGACCTACCATTGGTTCTTATCATTGGAGAATATAAAAATCTGAATTCTTGGTGGCATAGAAGACCTACCATTGGCTCTTGTTATGGGAGAATAACAAGAATCCTATTTATTTTAACCAATCATGTGTTTTCCCTCTATTTCAGCCAAATTTATTTCTGATAAAAGTCAATAAATATTGTTGAATGGATGCATAGATGATGAATATAGGCTTGCCTATTGCTAGCTTCAGTTCCCAGTAATATTTCTTCTATAAACAATGTATTTTATTTTATACCATTCTATATACAATTATTACTGGGTCTTCTATGCATATGTGCTATCTCATCAAAATGAATTATAGACTCTTCAGAGTCAGAGGATGTTAGTTACTCTTCTTTTTATCTCCACTATATCAGTACATAGTAAGAGCTTAATGATTATGATAATAATGATGGTGATGAGGCTGATAAAGATAATACCAATAAAACACCTGCAGTGAAAAGAATTTAATTCTACTGTCAACTGCTCACTTACATCAAGCCATGACTGGCTATATTCTGTTTTCAAGTAAAGCCATTATGAAAAACATTGGAGTTTGTTGGAACTATAACAATAGCAGTTGACCTTAAATTTGCCACTGCTTTAGTCTCATGTTGAAGATATCTTTGAATAAGGTTTCTGATGGATACCAGCTTTGGTATGGCCATCAAACTCACAAATGTACCCATACAAGCTTACAGACAGCCCAGTGATTCTCAGGGAGAACAGTAGTTAGTCTGAGCTAAATTTATTACTGGCACAGTCTGTTCTATTAATTAAAGGGTTTTTACTCTCAGTTTTGCCAGCAAAAATATGGTACTTCCCTCCCTCCGCCCCCCAGTCTATTTAAGGTCATTCTGCTCTGGGTAGAATAAAAATGATTAACAATGGATCTAGAAATACAGGAAAGTGAGAGGACTTCCTCACTGAAATGTGCCAGGGAAGCCAGGATATTTTTACAGTTAGTGTCTATTGAAAAATATCGTATGCTTTCCCCATCACTTTCTATTAGTCTACCACCTATTATGTCACAGCCCCTTCACTGGCAAATAGTTCTTAACTAGGTTAAAGAGTTAACATAGTTTTAAATGGACATTTTTAAGTCTGGGGCTCCTCATGAAACCTACTTTACAAATATCAGTTCACTAAAAGTAAAACCTTCTAAAGTCATTTTGTGTAAAAGGTCATGGATTGTTTATACCCCCTTTTACCTTTATTGTTAGGTGTTTCTTTAAAGTATACATTAGGTCTTATGTACTCTGGATCATAGTCTTCATAGCTTCTGTCCTTGACCAGATAATTTTGCCCCAAGTGACTATTAAACTCCAGATATAAAGTTATTTAAGGACAGTAGGTTGTTGGGTTGGTCAGAAAAGACTCAGGATGAGGTTTTGAAAGTTTGTCAGTTTGGAGCAAGCTTTTATCTCTCTAATCAACTCAAACTGATACCTTCAGCATGAAACGGAGGTTTTTCGTTACATTCTGCTTTACCACATTCACGTAGTACAAACACAAAGCAGTTTTTCTCCAGCTACCAGAAGACCTCAGCTACTTTCTTTCCTATCCCATTCCATCTCTATTTTTTGATGACTTTGAAGTGTTATGCCTTTTCCAGTTCCTGAAAATAAATAATTTCTGAGCCATGGTAACCTGAAGTTATATTTTGAATTTTTATGAGACTGAAAGACATATGAATGAATCTAAAATATTTTAAAGCAAAGCATATGTGCATTGATAGTAATAATGCCTTACTTTTCAGTTTTTAATAAGACAAAAAAAAAAAGCAAAACAATACCAAAGGTTTTTTTTTTTTTTTTTTTTTTTTTTTTTTAAATCCTCAGAACAACTCTGGGTAATAGGTAAGGTAGAAAAGGAAAGCTATTTGGAGACTTTAGATGAGGAAACAGATATTCATAGAAGGACTTTTCCAAAGCCTTGCAAATACTAAATTGTGGAGTTAGAACATCACCTTGGTTCTTCTGATACTGAAATAGCCGTCTGTCCCATACCATGCTGCCATTCAACCTCAACAAAATACTAGTGTTGGCTCCCAAACCCCTTGCAAATATCAACTAATTTTAAGTACTCCAGGATTTCTAAAAGTCCAAAATAGTCCCTTTTTAGTCTTTCACAAACAGAAGGGGCCTGATAGTCTACAACACTCCCCAAACCCTAGTGAGACACTTACATTAGGATAGTATGAATATGTAAAATTGTGCACCATAGAATTCAATTCATCACTAAGCTTCTTATGTTGGATCATAAAAGTTTCTACTAATTATAAGTCCACATGTCTGCACTATAATATAACTCACATTTTACCATTTAACAATAAGAATGTTCTGTGAAATTTTGAGAGAAGGTACAAAACCCCCCCAAACTAAACCAAAGCAAACCAAAGCATAACCGAGAGCTAAAGGAATTCACTTGTTTTAACAAACTGCCTTGTAAAATGTTTGCAGTGGTAGTTTTGGCATGACAAATCAAACTGACTCACTCCTTATCTGTTTAATACTGTATTATCAAGTTTTAATATAATAAAACAACAAAGCAGCTACTCTAATTTCCAATATTCACTTTTTTTATTTGCTTATATTTGGCAGGGGACAGGTGATATAAGGGAGAAGTAAAATGGTAGAATTGTGTTTATTGTTTGACATATTGTTTGCCATTTGTCAGCCATATTTTTAGAAAAAAATGATCTTTTTCTTTAAGATTAAAAAAAATGTGTATTCGATTTTGACAGAGAGAGGGGGACAGAGAGTGAACGGGACAGGGGCAGAGAGAGAGGGAGACAAAATCCAAAGCAGGCTCCAGACTCTGAGCTGTAGCACAGAGCCCGATGCAGGGCTTGAACCCACAAACTGTGAAATCATGACCTGAGCTGAAGTTGGATGCTTTACCAACTGAGCAACCCAGGTTCCCCTTCAAGATGTTAAAAAATTTGGTATTTCTATGGTATAGTATTTTCAACTACCCTTACCCCTCTTTGTTGTTGTTGCTATTGTTTTTATTTCTTTTAATTTTTTTATTTGAGTATAGTTGACACATAATGTTACATCAGCTTCAGGTGTACAACATAGTGATTCAGTATCTCTATATGTTATGTTGCGATCACAAGTATAACTGCCATCTGTCAAAATACAGTGCTATTACAATATCATTGACTACATTCCCTTTGCTGTGCCTTGTATTCTGATGACTTCTTATTCATTCCATAACTGGAAGCTTGAATCTCCCACTCTCCTTCACCCATTTTGCCCATCTTCCTTCCCTTCCTTCCCTCTGGCAACCGTTGGTTTGTTCCCTATATTTATAGATCTGATTTTGCTTTTAGTTTGTTTATTCATTTGTTTTTTAGATTCCGCCTGTTTTTGTTTTTGTTTGTTTGTTTTGTTTTGTTTTTAATTTGGATGGTTTAAACTGATTAAATGCTGGAAGACTTTCCATATTCTGGACTTAAATTTTTCCCTTAGTGTAAAATGTGAATAAATACACCCTTGTGAGAGAGATACGTATGATTCTGCTTTCTCTGTGATGTGTTTTGAAGTTACCTTGTCTTCTTCAAGTGTTAGTAAGTGCCTTTAAGGTTTTCTTTTTCTTCCCTCTAGTATAGGTCTATTTGGCTTTAACCAACTAACCAACGAATAAAAACACCACCACCTCAGAGTTTTGTGAGTTCATTGATGACCACACTTATTTTTTAAAGTCTTGCTCAAAATGTTAAAAAGTAATTCCCTTAATCTTTTTTTTTTCATGCTAGATTATTTGAGCATGAAATATAAAAGAAAGAGAAAAATACCCTCCACATCTTTAACATTTATTTTTCTATCCATAAAAGCAAGAATGGAAGTGAAGGAGCAAAATCATGTACGTCTATTGTGCAGATTAGGTGAATAGGATAATACTATGAAAAATACTTAGAAATGCTAATGATGAGTATGGACAGCACCACCATGAACAGTGGTTAAGAGAAAGTCTAAATAAAATGTTTCATTCAGATATCTATTGTCAGTTGGGAAGTTCTTCCCTACTCTATTTCCTGGTATTGGTATGAAATGAAAGTTTACAGAAAAGTGAGCAGGACCATGGAGGAAGGAAACAGAAGAGAATGAGAAATGCGTCCATAGGTCTTTGTGTATCCACTTTTCAACCGTTACTAGGTCCAAATTATATGGTGGAGTCATTGGACTAAGCTTTTGGAGTCCAAACGCTAAAGAATTGTCATGGTATGGATGCAGAGCTCTATTCTTTCAGTAACTAGGACAGCATCCAAAGGAAAGGTAATGTCCCACTCATTAGTTTTACTAATATACAGTAGGAAAAGGAGGCAAGAAAGAGGCAACAGGCTGCAAAGAGTGGGAAAATGACAGATGGTGAAGAGGAGGAAGAAGGAAGACCTCACAGATCTAATTAAGAAGCAGAATTGTTATCCACCTAACATATTACAAGTATGTATAACACTTCAAATATTTTTTGACTAGATTCCTTTAGGGGTTAAAATTCTTGGCTTTATGGGAAACTTGGCTACTTGTACTCGCATTGAAAATGGATTTATCTCTGTTATTATCTTTATTTGAACTCACTCATTCTTTCTCTTTCACTGTGCTCCCCATTTTGCCAAGAAAATTCACTTTCAATTACACATATATCATAACACTTAAACATTAGTTTCACTTGCCTCTGGTTAATAACTCACCTTATATTCAAACATCCATCAACATAAAATCAGCATAACAACTTTTATGAATCCCTTTATCATCAGCACATTCTAAATGCTTATACAATTCACTCTCTGGATTCATATAGGAACTTGCTTAATAGCCCTTAAAGTTACTATAAACCTTGGTTGCTTTCAATCATAGGAATATTATTCATGTTTTCAGAGTGAGCTCAGTTTTGGTAATTGTTAAAGTTTAAAACCACTGGGATATAGATGTAATAATCTCTATAATAAAAAAATCTTTTTTTAAAAACTGGTTTAAGGAACCTCTAGAATTTTCAGCTGCCTTCTAGCTACTAAGAATTCTTTAGACTAATGTTGATATAGGTTTGAACCTGGAGACAAATGTTTATAATGAGAGTTTTCAATGGGGAAAACTTCTGAATGCCCCAGTTTCTGGTTTGGCAGGACAGTGGAGCAGATGGTTCTGTTTTGACTTGAGGTTAACTCACAGCCCCTATGGAACCTCACCTCAGTTGCCTCATGGTGGAGATCATGTTCAGGTGAATGGCATTACGAAGTGCTGAACTGGTTTCCAAGCAGTCAATAAGCACCAAACAGACACTAGGTGTGAACAAAGAGCTATTTCTGGAAGAATTAAAGGGGCATGGAAAGAGAAGATTGAAAGATAGCCAATGACATATTTCCTGCTTAATTTATACCCAGGGCCATCCTTGAATGATACTAGCTGTTTTTTTTTTTTTTCCTGCAATTCAGCAGTGATGCATATGGAAATGGTGAAAGCTATTTAAAAATAATTACATTCATTGAAAATGGCAATAAATATGACAACAATAGCCAGAAAATGAATTTTAGATGTCATAATTTTTCTGCCTGCCACTAGCATTTTCACTCTATCTAGATAGTCAAGAGTAAGAAATAATTTAACCAAGTCTGATCCCTGTAATCAAATTGTAACATTTTGTATTAAGCTCAGTTCCTCTCTTCAAGATGACATACAGAAATTATATGGGAAAGAATGAAACACCATATAAGAAGATCACATTTTCCCTTTGTTCTTTCAACATTAACTTGTAAAATGACCACTGTATGTTCACTGTGTTTGTACTCTTGGGTTAATTACTTTAGGAAGGTTAGAAGTGGATGTCAAGGCCTTTATCCTTAAGGCCTTTTTGTTTAGCAAAATAGCACATAAAATAGATATTATCATAATCAATGAAATATGTTTACCTCATTCACACAAAACTAGTGTGATGACCTTGGGCTAGTCACAATTCAAGTCTGATTTCAAGTTTTTTGTTTTTAAGTTTTCTTCCATATCTAAATTTGATGATTATATGCTTTTATATCCTAATAACACTTTGTGCAAACTCTTGTGCTAGATTTTAGAGATACAAAGGAGATGCTTAGGATACTGGCCTTTAATTAGGTAGACAAGATATATGTTTTCCTTTCTTTGTTGTTTTTATTTTCCAGTTATCTTTCTTTCTTTCTTTTTTCTTTCTTTCTTTTTTTCTCCAGGAAGGGTTGTGTGTGTGTGTGTAATAACATTTCTTACTATAGGATGAGTAGGCTTCTGCTGTTTAGAGATTATATTTTAAATGAGTTTAGTGACTGCACAAAGGTTGACATTCTCTGAGACTCATGGTAAATGAAACTGACCCTTGCAAAGAAGGTGAATTTTGCCTAGAGTTTAATTTTCCTAAAGGTCTTCTAGAAATGAAGAATGTTCACTCCTAATGTGACTCCTAATGTACAAGATTTGAAGTAGAGCTAGCCAGTGAGCAGAGTGACCTTCCCCAAAGCCCAGTAGAAGGAATAGACAGTGAAACTCTTTGATGTAAATTGCCCTGAAAATGGAGAAGTTAATCTTAGAGCTAGGTTTAAGATAAAGATATAGGAGGCTCAAGAGAAGAGCTGGCTCCAGTTAAGGAGGTTACTAAGACTGGAAGTTATCTCTGAACCAATCCCTTTGACAAACAAGGCCCTCCAAAATATGTATTAAAGCACGATGAGTAAGAGTGATAGATTATTTTCTGATCATTTTGTAACAGTACAGAATATAGGTACACATGGGCATGAACTACACAGGGAGTCCAACCATTGTACATTGTTAATGGAACTTTGTCCTGAAGGAATGGGGTCTTTTTTCCTTAAGGAATCCCATTGCCTATGCAGGGATATGAAGCAGTCAGGGAGATAGTGCTGCAAGACCAAGTTCTAAAGGATCATTCTTTATATGACAGCAAGAAGCAATGTTAGAGGTAGCCTTATTAGACTCATTTCTTTCACCAGGCCCAGGCTGGATTATGGAGAGGCAGGGTGCCTTACTCTCAAAAAAGGGAGTAAATTCCTGCTAGGAACTCTTGAGGGAAATAAAATATTAATTAGATATATTAAAATGCTCTGACTATATTTGTGCTCCATGTTGTAAAGCAGGTCATAGCTGTTACAAAATTGGATAACCAGATATATAAAAAAATAGAACAAATTAGCTGCCTTGAATTGTTGTTTAAGAACTTAATGAGATATGGATGTTTGAGTTCTGAAACTGGCCAGGGAAAGATAAGCTTTGTGGGGGTAGAAGGAACAAGGCACCCTAATGAGATTAGAGTTTGAAAATGAGCTGATCTTTGAAAGCCAGCCTGGAAGACTTCAGAAAAGCAGAGAAGATGTGGAAGAATACACCAGTCAGGAAAATGGCATGAAGAAAGGTAAAGAGAAAAGAATGTATATAACCTATGTTTAGGAATAAGCGGACAAGATAATAAAATTTAAAGTGCAAGGAAATTATTTATGTGTAATTGCTGAAGGCATAGAATATAAAGGAATTTAAGACAAAAATTGACCCCATCTAGCTGCATCTCATCAAAATGGATATTTTATTCTAAACTACTATATATAGTGCATGACACTAATAATACACACAATGTATGATTTACTATCAGCGGGCCTTATATAAATGGAAATGTGCTAAATCAGTATTCATATCACTGGACCAAGCCCAAGTTCTGCCCTTTAAATGATCATTGCTGATTTCAATAATTCAGAATCCAACAAACCCTATTCAGAGTCATTGCTTCACATTCTACAGGGTATCGCTTACCTTGTGTTCTCTGTGTGTTGTCCCTGAACTGAGCGCTGAGCTGAGCATTTGTGTCAGGCGGTGGAGACCTTTACTGCAATAGCACTTTCATTCCCTGTGTGCATATGAATGTGTGGGATGCCAAAGAAAGAGGTCTAGCATTTCTTGGGTAAAACATTTTTTCTGGGACTTTGTATAGATCTCATTCAGTGTAATCTTCACAAAATCTTATTGGGTAGATATTATATCCCTCATTGAACACATGAAAAAAACTGAGGTTTACATAATCTCTTGGCCACTGTCACAGTTTTGTGCATCGTGAAACTGGGTTTTGCACCTTGATCTCTCTTAATCTTGATATATCAAGATATTTGTGTGTGTGCTTTCTCAGGAGGTGGGTTGCAGTTATTGTATGCGTAATACTATTTTATGGTCTGAATAAGATTCCAAATAGTATGAAACAGAATTTGTTCTCAAAGAGCTTACCTAAAGGAAACAAGTATAAGCAGTTGTGAAGTTTAAATTACAGTATCAGAAATTGAAAAGAAAAAGAAAAAAGCAATGCACGACTTATTAAGGAATGAACCTTACTAACATTAAGTTTTACAAGGTTGTGTATTCAAGGAGAGAGGCCCGATAGCATCATTCATCCATTTATTCATTTATCTAGTGTCTCATTCTTGGCTGTTATATTGTTGTGCCATGCTTGTCATATCAAGATAAGCAAGGCATTATTTAAAGAATTCTTTTGTTGTTATGTTTCTTGTAACACAGAACTTCAGTCTTCCCTAAATCTTTTGTATGAGGATATTCCATGAAGGCTAGATGTCTCATAGTAGAAGTGACACAGCAAAGCCCTTATTCTCCTGGGCTTTCTCTCTCATTTTATTATTTTATTATTTTTGTTGCTTTTTTTGGTACACAGAATGTTCACATGGAGTTCAGATGTAGCTAGTGCAAATTTTGTTTTTTTTAAATTTTTTAAAACATTTATTCATTTTTGAGAGAGAGAGAGAGAGAGAGTGAGAGCGTGAGCGAGTGGGGGGAGGGGCAGAGAGTGAGAGAGACACAGAATCTGAAGCAGGCTCCAGGCTCTGAGCTGGCAATACACAGCCTGATGTGGGGCTCAAACTCATGAACTGTGAGAACATGACCTAGCTGAAGTCAGATGCTTAACCGACTATGCCACCCAGGTGCCCCACAAAGTTTGTTTTTAAATAATACAGCAATCTGCGCAGATAACAATGTACATGTATTGGACACTGGATTCTTGTTCCTTGTCTCTACCACTAAATTGTAAGCTTTTTGAGGGAAGAGATTGCGCCATATTCATTTTTTTAATCCCCCTCACCTTTTTTAGCAGTTACTAATAAATATTGGTTTAATGAATGAGTTACTGTTAGGTAATTGACTGGGCTTTTGTTTGGTCCTAAGTATTATACTGGTAGGGTGTCATATACTGTGCCAAGAAGCACAGAGATAAGGATAATAATTGGCTGGGCTTTTATGACATGCCTCTTATTATCCAAGACTTTGGATCAGATATGTTTTGTGAATTTCTGAAATAGGAAGTCTGTGCCACTAAATATATAATGCAGCTATGTATTATTTTGCAATGTTCTCTGATTGTTTCATGTGTATGCATTTGTCTCCTAATTAAAAAGCAGGTTTTATAGGGACTTGAGTCTAAGTAATGAACTTTCCTATATCCACTACCCCACAGAGATGTGTACATATGGTATCTGTGTGTGTATGCTTATACGCACACACGCGCGCACGCACATACATACATATATATATCCATGTATACATATACTTGCATATATTTATGTTTATATATATATATATATATATATATATACACACACACCCATGTATACATATATTTGCATATATTTTACACAGCTTGAACACACACTTGATGGATTTTAACTCAATCATCTGATTATACTTTAGCTCACAATTAATGCTTTGTATAAATTAAAATAGAAGAGAGAAAACAAACGAACAATGCATTTATTTCAGCGTGACCTCCATGGAAAACACTTTACCTCAAACTGTTTGGAATCTGGTTTTCATAAACTTGCCTGCAAGACTTAGAGTTCTTTGATCCCAAGGCCCACCAATGTAATGGAGAAAATAAGCCATTTGGTACGTGCGACTGCTGGCATAAATGTGAATTAGAGCTTTGTGATATGAGTAACAATGTGTCTTTTTTCATTTATCCCAGTCATTGTGTGCTAAAATTGCCTTATCTGGTGATACACTCATCCAATTGCTCTTGAAGTACACATCTTCCTAAATATTCCCTGGCTTGAAACAAAGAAATATTGTCATGATCAGATCTAGTTCTCCACTTGCATTCAATGTAAACTTTACTAACTTCAAAGAGAATTTTGCTGAATAAATGGTACAGTAATTATTCATTTCTGGGCCATAGGCATTATTTCACCAAGACAGTATTTTTCCAGACTGATGGACAGTATTTTTATAGTTGTTCATGGAAAAATGAAATCACTTACTACAGTTTGATTTTTATGTTGCTGTGGTTCGATAGAGGTTGGTGTCAGCCACCTTGCTTTTAGAATTGAGCTCATCTGAAACATTTCACAAAGGCTGGTGTTCTCACAAAGACAAGAAAGAAATATAAATATGGGGTCTGATTATAGGACAATCAAGACTCTAAAATATACAGTCACACCATGAATGCTGAAATCTCTTTTTATAAAACTGAGCTTACTAAACACATCTCTAATTTGACTTTGGGAAGCCATATTTTGTAATGCTATTGCCTTAAAAATTCCCTTATCTTTCCATGCAGTGCTTGTCTCTCCTATAAAATTAGTCATTCCTGGAAAATGAAGGCTTATTAAAGTAAAGCACTGGTGTAGATAATAATTCTGGAAAAGGAAAGGGTTACAGGAAAATATTCTGCAGAGTTAGCAGGGGCCTAATGTCATGGTGTCCAGGAACAGGGCTGGTTAGGAAAGGCTGATATGACTTTGGTATGGTATCTAGCTTTTGGGGTAAAAATCCTAAATTGCTTTAGTGCAAGTCTCTATGCCACACAGCATCACTAATGAGTATATCAGCAAGTGTTATCTTTTTCATCTATATTAATATACTGACTCTTCACTTTGAAAAGACTGTGGGGTTTGGAATCAGTTTTAGTAACAGTGTGTCCAGGTGCAAATCATTTTATCTCATTGCATACTTTTAAAAGTTTGTGAGCATTAAATAAAATATTTATATATAAATCTTTCAGTGTCTAGTTTATGATAAATGTTCAATAAATACTTTATCTTTTTTTTTTTAACCTGAAGCTCCTTAGATGGCTAATGGGGTGGCTGTGTAGTAGAGTATTAAAATTACAGGTTCTGGAGGAGATTAGGCTCAATCTAGCTTCTATCACTTATTAACTCTAAGACTTCAGGCTTCACATCTTTGTGCCTCAGTTTTTCATCTATAAATTGGGGACCATTAAACTTCCTGTCTTATGAGATTATTATGGAAAGCCCATGAGGTAATAGGTGTTAAATGCTGATAGCTGTGGCTGGCACAAAGTATATGCCATAAAAGCACTTGCTATTTAAGAGAATGATTAGATGCCCTGTCATTCTGATGCTCAGAATTTGTGGTTGATCAAAACAGGAGAGCTGCCATGGTGAGTAATGAAAAAGAACTTTAGGAACTGAGTAGAGATGTGATCCTGAACCAGGAAGGGCAAAGTATGTTAGTCATCTCTTTTTGCAAACAAGTTGAAAATTCAGATATTAAAAGGCAGACAAGTGGCCTTAATAAAAGGTTGATAGGAATACAAAAGGAAAGACTCAGATTTTTTTCTGGTTATTATAGAGAATTTATGTGTTGAAAATAGGATCTAGTTCCGATAAAGACTTGCACTGAGTAACTCTCTCCCTAGGAATACTGGGCTGCATCCAGCCTAAAAGTATGGGTGAAGACATCAGACCTCAAAAAGAAACAGGTTTATTCCTCACAATAAGCTTCAAGCAAAATATGCTCAGGATATGCTTTTGGTTATGTGAAGTATTGGATCAAGGGCAAAGTAGGATTTTTAGAGCCCAGACTCGTATACGCCATGGTGAATAAAGAAGTACAAGAAAAAATCTTACTTTTCGGGCTCCTGGGTGGCTCATTCAGTTAAGCATCTGACTTCGGCTCCGGTCATGATCTTTCAGTTCATGGGTTTGAGCCCTGCATTGGGCTCTGTGCTGACAGCTCAGAGCCTGCAGTCTGCTTTGGATTCTGTGTCTCCCTCTCTCTCTGCCCCTCCCCTGCTTGCACTCTGTCTCTCTCTCTCTCAAAAATAAATAAACATTAATATACATAATATATATATTATATATATTTTTTACTTTGTAATTTGAGACCTTGCATCAGATGAAGCTGAAGTTGTCTCAGGATTAAACAACAACAACAGTAGCAGCAACAAGAAAAAGCAGTAGAACAGAAGGCCTGGAACCAGTTATAGAACTGTCCCACTTGCCTTATGTAGTATTATGTTAAAAGGAACGTAAAATGGCTATTCTTTACAGATGCTAGACAAGGTAATGTGGGAGATGTAAAGCATTTAATAATATGCAAGGTCTAGGAAGAATGAAAAGAGATGTGATATGTGAAGCCATCAGGATTCAGATCAAAGTTAGGTTACTTAATCTCTCTCTCTGCCCCATCTTCTACCATAAGAAACTGAGGCCTTCTCTTCCCTCTGCCACCTTCCCTACTGACTGTACCGAGGACCTCTTCGGAATACATTTTGTGGTAACTGTCTCATCACTGATCATATGGCATTCTCTCCATGATCTGTGATGTTTGCATTTCTACAAGAAACTCTTGGGCACAAGAGTCCCTTAAAACACAAAGGAATTGTCCTTCCAGTGGTGGACTTCAAAAAAGGGAGTTACTATTTGGGAGAAAGCTGGTCCTTCCAAGTGCATTCACTCTGCCTTCTCATAAAGACCAGTCCCAACCTGGGCCATAGGCTCTCTCCTCTCCTTGCATGAGAGAAGAACACGTAGGTCACTTCAGCCTGGAACATTAAAACAAATACTGATAGTTCAAGGTTAATAGATGCATAAAACAAAAGTAATTCCGTGTCAAAGCTGAGATGACAGGCGATTTGACTTGAGGCAGCCTTACAATCACTCTTTTACATGTGCTCCGTGCTGAGACCAGGCAAAGGCGTTATGTTTCTGACATTTACTTGTCAGGAAGGTATGACAATAGAGATTGTTTCTATCTCTGCTGCTCCCAGATGTTAACCTTCCAGCTTTAGTTTGTAATTGGGGTTCTGTGGAGCTTTAACATTTTCTATTGATTCAATAGAAGCAATAACATTTCCAATCATAAGACAGCATTATAGAAATATCAGGCAATTCACATATCAGAATGTTTGATAGCTGGGCTCACCGCATTAATTTCTGTCACCTTTGCCAGGAACCCTTTATCCTCTTTTTAATACTGAAGGACACCTGGGAGTAGTTGCTGCCACTTTTATTGTTCAATAAAGTAGACAAAAGTTTCAATTAACAACCAAGGGGCCTCTAGGAAATTGTGAATGAGAATATATTTTACTCATTTTACTATATTTCTTTTTTCTAATGTGCCATCTGTGACTTCAAGGCTGTACTTCACTCAGAAGGCACACACGCGCGCGCGCGCGCACACACACACACACACACACACACACACACACACACACTCACTCACTCACTGTTCTCCTAATCCAGTTTACTTTATATTCAACAAAGAAAGCCAAGATGGGACCAGTTGAGGATATGGAGAGAAATTGGAAGTTAGTCAAAAGGCTCAGGCCAGTGTGAACAGAGGAATGAAGATCTCCATAACTGAGGAGTGGTGAGGCAAGAGATTCTTCCACTGCAAGCTTGATCCTGAGACTGAAGTACCAAAGAATCCTCTTCTACTGTCTAACAAGCACCTCTTCAAAAAGAAAAAAGCAAATTTTGTGCCGTTTATTCACTTAGGTTCTGATTCTTTACTGAAGATTTACATTGTGAATTTATAAAAAATTATTAGCTGTATTTTGAAAATAACTAATGAACAGGAAGAAAATTAAGATCTAAAAAGTGAAAGTAAACATATGACAATATTATAACTTTTCAAGATGCCCTGTTTTGTTTCACTTCAACATAACCTTTGCACTTCTTCATGAATAATCTATTTGTATGTTTCTACAGAGGCCATGCACGTTTTTTATCCTACAGCCTTCCTTATTATAGTCCTTTTAATTGTAACTAATTTAAACGAGCACTGTCACTTGCTTCTTCTGTCCATCTGTCTACCCATTCCTGTACTTCATGGACAAGTTTCAGGTCACCTCTTTGATAAAACACTTCTTGACTCCCCTCAGAGTGATCCTTAATTTGTAGAAGACAAAGACCTGTCAGAGAACTGATCATTTTTTTTCTCATAAAATTATGCATTGTTTATGTTTTAAGATATCTAAACTTTACTGTTGACCTTAAGGACTATTAGACAAAAGTACTCTTTGGTGTTATTTATACATAGGTTCAGTACATGACTTGTTACTTTAGCTTGTTAATATCTTTGCTGTTTCTCACAGCTCAATGCTATATAAATTTTTGATGCCAATGTCTTCTTTATTAATTATCTAATTTATTAATGTATCTGATGCATTAACAAAACTTTAAATAAAATTGAACACATTTACCCTATTAGTCTAATTTTAGAAACTTCTAATCAATGTACCTCAACAAATTAATCAGCTTTATTTTGATATGGTTTTTCCAATAATAATTGATAACAAAAAACAAATTTCCTTGCATTTAATTTCTGTTTTTACATTTTGTTCTTAAATTTAGTGACAGAAAAAATGTCAGTCGTGGAAATCTAGACCTGTTACATCTACTGCCAAAAAAACTATGCTATTGAAACATGACTTGTGCTTAGTAAATGCTCAGAGGGACCTGTTTTTGTGGCTGTCTTTTCTTAGGCACTTACAAGCCAGCTCTTTAATAATTGTCTAGTATTATGTCTGGAAGTTAGATTATTTTTACTGGTCTATATAGTTTATAATAACTTCTTTGATGATACTCCTTTTAAAAATGGTAATGACATTTTTTGATCTTCTGTTTTTGTATGAGTGAATAAAGCCCTGTCTAAGAGAAAGTAAAATAATAATGTCATTGCACTTGAAGAATAGGGATTTGATACTGTCATCAACAGAGATAAACCCTGACTGTACAGAGACACTGGAATTGTAGCAAAGAAATGGAACAAAGTTTCTATGTCAAATTTACTTTAACTCATTTTGCACTAATCACTGGGTTCTTTGTTGTTTTTTTTAATTCACTTTATTTTTTTAAGCTTTGTTTTTTAAGTTTATTTTTGAGAGAGTACATGAGTGGGAGAGGGGCAGAGAGAAAGGGAGACCCAGAATCCGAAGCAAGATCCAGGTTCTGAGCTGTCAGCATGGAGCCCAACGTGGGCCTCAAACACATGAACTGTGAGATCATGACCTGAGCCAAAGTTGGACACTTAACCCACTGAGCTACCCAGGTGCTCCATTGCTGAGTTCTTTTTAACTGTTTCACCTTGCTTCTCTAAGTGTGGTCAATAGCCCAATGCCATTGGCATCACTTAGAAGCTTGTTACAAATACAGTTTTGAGTCCCACCCAAGAAATCCTTATTCAGAGTTTGGATTTTATCACAATTCCTCAGGAGATTTGTATCTACATTGAAGTTTAAGAGGCAGTGGTATAGATGGTCTGTCTTCAAATGTGTTCCATTCCCTTTGCTCTGACTATCCATGTGGCCAGTCATCTACCTGATCCACATCTTATCTGACAACAAAAATGTCTGCATTATATGACTTGTTTTGTATATTGCCCAAACATTGCTTTACAAGAACAAGTCATTGTACTGGATATACTCCTTATCTCATAATTAAGAAAAGCTCTTTTAACTTCTGGTACCTCTTAGAAGTCAAACACCTGGTTATTCTTTTGAATCACTTGCTCACTTTTAGAGGTAGTTCTTTCTCCAAAGGCTAGTTGCACTTTTTTAGCCATTTTGAAATTCAGGTCTGTCTGTTTAGTCTTTAGATTAAAACACATGTATATTACTCTATATGGTCAATGTTTGGGGGTTATGTTAAAGCTAGATTGATCACAGAATTCTAAGTTATCAGTGGCCAAAGTATCTTAACAGGAAACTAATTATTAATATTTTACACAAAGTTATGTGTTCAGTAAACGTTTATAGAAAATATTAGAAAGCCGAGAGGGATTTGGGAGTGTAGCAATATAGATAAGCTACCACATTTTGGATGGAAAGACTGTGTGGTCTTATTCAATTCAAAAGTAATTATATAGACAAGGACCCTTTTTCTTTATGGTCCATTCAGTTGACCTCTCCCACCTCCATAAAGAAGAGAACTCCTCCATCTCGGAGGCTCTGTCATGCAGGAGACAGACATTTCTCTCAGTCACAGTGTAGAAGCCAGACACCAGCTTTTTGAAACCAAACAAATATGCAATTTGTCAGTCTGCAGATAGAGTGTTTCTGCCTTCAGATTCAAAATGGTTTTCATTTATTCATGTAAAAAAGAAGCATTTCAGTTATAGTTGTAATATTTACTTATCTGGTTTCCTCATGATGGATAACAAATGTATCCAGAACTTCCATGCATCAAAAAGATGCCACTTCATAAAATGGCAATACAATTCCATATTACAATAAAAACAGATACAATTCAAAATGCCTCCAATAGTTCCAAAAGCAATTATGGCATTTCAGAAGTAAACATTACTTACAAATTCATAACCACCCATCAAAATTATTTCACCAGGGTAAGTTAAGGAAGCATCTGCTACAATTTATGCATTTTGAGTCTTTCTTATTTTTCATATCCAACTATGAAAAAACTGCTTCCAGCAAGTACTGCAGTCCAGAGTGAAGTCAAACAGTTTGCCATTTACCTAGGAACATATATTCCTTTTTAAGTTGCAGCTCAATCCTTTTACCATAATAAAGGTATAAAATTCACATTTTCAACCAAAAGAACAAGATCTGACCAGTACCATCTGCAGAGAAATAGTGCCCAAGATTAGCAGTCTTATTTCTTTGCCTCAAAGAATAGCAGAATAGGCTCCTTTTAAAGGCTAAAAAAAGTCATTCTTCATATCCTGTCCAGAATAATGCTGAATTATTTCTCAACTACAAGTAGTGTTTCATAAATCATAAAAAGAATAAATCTTATTAAATCAGTTGTAGATTACAAAAACCTAAAGGCAAGGTCCATTCTCCAAAGGACAGTGCTGTCCTCACTGATTTTTTATCTTTTTACTTATTTAAGAGGAGACAACTTCTTTGAGACCTGCCTAACTGAAATAAGAGCCTTTTTCCCCCACTTTTATAAGGAGTCAAGTGGCAAATAAGCATAGTAGACCGGTTCATCTACCAAATGGCTAAATATTATCAATTTCAGCATTTATACAGACATGTATAATGGAGAGTGTGTATATAATGTATACCATGTGCAAATAGATCACTTTTACATTAAATTTTTAAAAAATTAATTGCCATATCTATTACATTCATTCAGAAGAGTAAAGAACAATAAAATTTGATATCCTCTAAGCATGCTGGAAAATAAAAAAAAATTGATCTTTACAATTAACATAAAATAATATACCAGAATCTATTCTTGAATAGTTAAAATATTCTATACATCTAGCCCTTAATCTGATGGAGTATTATATTCACAAAAGTCTAGTTTTATGTTTTAGGGAAAATAAACCCACTTTTGCATGTCACAGAACAAAATAAGAATGCAAAAGTTATGGTTCTCTTAGCAGTGTGAACTTTGCACATTACAAATAACACATTCAACAAGGTAGATATTTTATAGTCGGCCTAGTGATGAAAAATTCAATATGCATATATTTATGTATTGAGTAGATTTATAGCCAACACGCCCACTGCCACTTGGCCTCAGTTCACTTTCACGTCCTTGAAAAGAACACATTTCACACATTTTAAAAAAACATTTAGAAGATTTAAAAGCATTTGCCAGTGTCACAAAGCAACAGCAAATGGTGTACGCATCTCTAATAAGTTAGTCTAGAAATATGGAATATGAAATGTGCAATGAGGTGTTTTGTATTCTGAAGTGAAAGGCTTTCTAACTTTATTGACTCACATTGAGGATGAGGACTGGGTTCACAAATTTAGTGACATGTGGATTTCATTCTACTCCAACCTGGCACAAATGTGATGCCATTTCACCAGCAGTTGAGAAGTTAAGCTTTACTGAGGTGTTCCTTCACAATGGGAAATGGGTTGCAAGCAGTTTAAGAATTATTTTTCACTGTACATAGTATGCTTTTATTCAACATTTTGAGATGGTGATGTAAGAAATGACATAGCAGAGATCATTATTGTAAGGGGTTTTCAATGCATATATAATTAGTGCTAGCACATGAAAAAATGTAGTAGTGGGCAAAGTGTTAACTTTGCCCCCCATTGCCCATCTTCTCAGCACTTTAGTCCCATATGACAAGGTACATCCCTCATTAATGCATTCAGCAAACACTTATTAACACCCTCTATGTTTTAATCACTGAATTAGACTTTGGGGTTAGAATTATAAATGGTCTAGCCACAGTTTGACCCTTAAGGTGTACAGCAAAGTGAAGAGTAGACACAACTAAATGGACACTTGGAATATGGGGTTTCATGAATGCTATGGCAAGAAAGGTACAAGGTCTTATGATGGTGGATCGAAGGGGCACCTGACACAGACTTGGACGATGAGAGAACAATTTCTTGAGGAAATAACACTGAAGTTGAGAGATGGAGGTTGATCACAAATCATTTAGATAAAAGGAGAGAAAAAGTATGTTCCTTGAAGTATAGCTGGCATATGCAAGACCTAGAAGATTCACAGAGAATGTAATCCAACTGAGAAAATGGAAGACAGTCCCTAGTGTTAGAATTCAGCATACAAAGGGAAAATATATTAAGAGACCATGAAAGAGGTTTAGAGAAGGGCCAGATCAAGAAAAAAAAATATGGAACTCAGAATTTATCCTGAAAATATTGACGATGTCACTAAAATAGGGTACATAATAGTGGCATGACATGATCCCATGTGTTTTAAATGGCTCTATCACATTGCAGTGTGGGAATTAGATTTGTGGAAGACAAGACAAAAGACAATGGAGAGATAATTTTAGCAACCTGGGAAAAGATAATGGTGGCCTGGAAAGAATTAAAAAAAAAAAAAGGAGAAATGAAGGGAGGTAGGAAGGGGATACTATATCACATCAGTGTTTGTTAAGGTTAGGGTTGAGGAAGTATTTGACTATTAATAAGTAACTAAGGGTGTTTCTTTTTTGTGATGTAAAGGTATCACTTTAGTACCTTGATAGTAGTGGTGATTACACAAATCTATCATGTGATAAAATTTCATAGAGCTATACATCCCACCCAAAAAGTATATGTATGTAAATCCTGATGAACTGCAAATAAGATCTGTAGTTTAGTTAATAGTATTGTACCAATAACAAATTTTCTGGTTTCAGTAATATACTGTGGTTATGTGGGATGTTGTCATTGGGGAAAGCTGGGTAAAGGATACATGGGAACTCTCTGTATTATTTTTGCAACTTCTTGTGAGTCTAAAATTATTTCAACACAAAAAGTGATTTAAAAAATTTAAAAGAGGGGAAGAGAACAATTTTGAGGGGAAAAAAGGAGAGAGAGTTTGTTATACACTAGCGCAAGTAGTCTCTCCCCAGTCTTTCTCGGGTAGGACTATTCACAATTGCCAAAGGAGGTGAAGTCTCCTTCCATGTTGCTCTGATTTAGGATAGTTGATAATGGGAGCCAGAGGATGGTACCCTGAAAGAGAGATAGGCTATAACTATGATACTTTGTCCCATTCAATGACCTTGACCCTGATCCATTCTCATCCATGTACCTGCTTTTTTGCATCTGAGTTGGTTAGGGGGAGGGAAAGAGGAACAGTCTGGGGCTTTCTCCAGTGACCTGATTAATGTAAAGGGACATTCTAACTTTTTCTATCAGAAAACCTCATAGAGATGTTTTTTTAAGTGTTCTAATGTATTAAAAGACCAAGCAAGCCATGGGGAGCCTGGGTGACTCAGTTGGTTAAACATCTGACTTTGGCTCAGGTCATGAACTCAGAGTTCATGAGTTCAAGCCTCTCATCAGGCTTTGTGCTGACAGGTTGGAGCCTGCTTTGGATTCTGTGTCTCCCTCTCCCTCTGCCCCTCCACCACTCGTACTCTGTCTCTCAGAAATAAATAAACATTAAAAAAATGATCAAAAAAAAATATAAAAGACTAAGAAAACCAAAAGCAATGATGACATGAAAATGAAGAACTGTCATTTTCTTGATGGAAACTGTGTCTACTCAAACTGATTAGAATTTACACACAGATTTTTAAATAAAAAGTATTTAATTACAATAATTTTCAAACAACTAATTATTTTTCTAAATTTGAGATTTTTTTATCTTTAAAGTATCTTCCATGGAGAAACCAATAAAGAACTGGAAGTCTGACTTTCTTCCTCTCCTACTCTTTAGATTTACTAATGTTATCTCTCTGGGGCAGAAGCAGAATCATGAGTCTGATCCCATGGAGCTACCTTCTGGGGCCATTCTGAGGACTCACTGAGAGCTGGTCTGTGGGTAGTACCACATTAGAGCAAGTTCATTTTGATACTTTAAAAACACTCTCTTCTTATTTTTGCTTTTCCATTTTTCTGTTCTTCTGTAGGTCCAGTCTCATGAACTCCACAGTGAATTCCTTTCCATGGTGAGTAAGTTTACACATATTTTCCAGCTTGTGGTAGAAATGCTAGCTTTCATAACTCTGAGTTCTAATTTGTAGGAAGTAATGTTCTAATGGGTTGCCCTTGTAATAATATAAATGCTAATCATTTTCTAAACCACTGAATTCCTCTCTTTAGCAAAGAGTTCTATAGTGAGATTCCAAGGAATAATAGAAATGCTAATTATTTTGATTAGCACAAAGGGGAGAGTCTATTAAAAGTTCCTGAAGATACTTGCTTCTTTAATTTTATATGTTTTATGGCTTCTTTTAAGACTGACCTCAAGCTATATGCCAGTATTTTATTTTTTATGTAAATGGTTTCACTCAAAATGTCCTCCCAAGTTCTTATTTTTAAATGGTCTCTATGTGAGAAACTGAATCAATATCTATTGTGTATTTCAAGTCTCCATAATTGTATTGAATAGATGGAACAGTCAAGTGGAGAAATTGATGAATATTACTTTGGGAGAAAGTACTGGTATTATTTGAAAATTTGTTTGGTGTGTATGTGTGATATGTGATTGTTTAAAATGCTTCAGATGAAAGTTTCACTGAGGTCAGTCTCTTTTCAAGGTATTTAGGATTTGTTTAAAGGAAAATCTGTGGGTTAGGAGTATATCTATACAGAGATAAATGTTCTGGGTCTAAACAAATCCAAAATAACATGTTATTTCAGTATTTTCAATAAAAAATGAGCTGTTCAATGAAAATATAATTTAACTAGTACTGGGAAGGGGGGCTGGGGAGGTGGGATAATTAATGGTTAATAGAACAGACTCTGGAATCAGATAGCTGTGGATTGACCCCTAGCTTCACTATTTTCTAACACTGTGATTCTGAACAGGCTTTTCTTTTTTTAACTCTCTAACTTAGAGTTTCAGTTACCTTATCTGTTGTCAAGATCAAATGGGATAATTCATGCCAAAAAAGGAAAAAAAAAAGAAAGAAAAAAGAAGCACAACATCTGGTACATAGGAAGTGATTGGCATTTGTATTACTATGACTAGTTACACTATTATTAGTGTTGGCATTTGATATTACTATTATTGTTTTTGTTATCTCCACTGCAACTGCTTTAATATAAGCAAAGTACTCCCAAGAGAGGAGTACTTTGTCTACATTTTTATTTCTAATTTTCAAGCACTTCTTTTGGTTTTACCAACTTCCATACAATTCATGAAATAAAAATTACCAAGTGCCTACCAGATGTCAGGCTTCATAATAGGAAACACATTTACAAAGACACAGGAGAGGGAGAATGGCCATTTAGACAAACCACACATTTTGAGAAGTGTTGTAATGAAAGTATCTGTAGGGATAAAGAAATGAGAGAGGGATGGCTCTGTTGAGGGTGACAAAGAAGGATTCTGAGGGAAAATGGTCTCTAAATTGACCCTTAAAAAAATGATGATGAAAACACTTTAAGATGACAAGGATGGGGCGCCTGGGTGGCGCAGTCGGTTAAGCATCCGACTTCAGCCAGGTCACGATCTCGCGGTCCGTGAGTTCGAGCCCCGCGTCGGGCTCTGGGCTGATGGCTCAGAGCCTGGAGCCTGTTTCCGATTCTGTGTCTCCCTCTCTCTCTGCCCCTCCCCCGTTCATGCTCTGTCTCTCTCTGTCCCAAAAATAAAATAAAAAACGTTGAAAAAAAAATTTAATAAAAAAAAAAAAGATGACAAGGATGAAGTAGGAATCCAGACAGGGGTGAATAGTATGTGCAAAGGCCTGGAGGTTTAATAAAGCTGGCTTTGTTGAAAGAGTTTGTTATCGTGGTTACTTGTTGTTGGAGAAAACATGCAAGATTAGAAAGCAGTAGCATGTGCAACTGGAGAATGAATAAAGGGCCAGTTTATGGAAGGAATCAGGGTCTTGATGAAAGGCTTAACTCTACTCAGTAAAAATACAAAGCAGTTGAAAAGTTGCAAGTGGGCCAGTTACAAGTGGGCCAGTGATGACTGTGGATGGCCCTATATGTGTGTATTGGGAAGTTAGTACTTAAAGTGGAGGAAGAAAAAATTATGAGGCTATGACAAAAACACTGGGGAAAAAAAAGAACAATAGGATAGTGAAAGATTCAAGAAAAAATAGAGGACAATATAAACAGGCCATGATGACTGACTTGGCTTGAGGGTACAGGATCTTAAAAAATGGGGTGGGCACAATATAAACAGGCCATGATGACTGACTTGCCTGAGGGTACAGGAGCTTAAAAAATGGGGTGGGCACAGCATTCTAGCTGTCAGTCACAATCAGGAGAACAGAAGGAGGGTAATTTTAACTCCGTGTCTGGTGTGAAGGTGCATATATGCAGGATCTGAGGGGCTGAGCCCTCCATTTCTTTATGCCTGGTAGTGTTTTGGCTACAGACTATGAGGTGTAGAGAAGAGGTCTGGACCAGAGATTTAGCCCTCGTATATATTAGAAGTAGATGGAACTTCACTGGGAAAGAATGAATAAAAAAAGAAAAAGGAAGGAAGTTTGAATGTTAGTATCACTGAAGCCAATAAGGTACAGAAACTGAGGCAGTCATGAAAGAGGGTCAAAAAAAGAAAAAAAAAAAGGAGTTTCTAGATAAAGGGAGTTGTCAGTGGAGTCCAATTCCATAAGAAGGTCAGATGAGATTAGGTGTAAAAAATGTCCACTGGAACTTGCAATTACTGTGATCTTGATGAAGACAGTTTTAACATAAGGACAGTGAACAAAATCAAGATTGCCACATGTAGTAAATGAATGAAGGGGACTAAGAATGTTAGTAACTCCTGGGTGTGAAGTTGCAATTCAGTGTCAGAAATGGCACTAATAGAGCTAACTTCAACTGAAGCCACATGTCTGATATAGCAACTGCTCTGCTGAACCTCTCAACTCGCTTGTCTTAATGGTGACCATAACAGTAAATTGCCAACAAGAGCATAGCTTTGTTGTGTCATCTATTATTAAGGAGGGCAAATGAAAAGAGATAAGTGTTCTGATTTCCACTATCAATCAAATATTTGAGTCTCTCGTTATTTAACTATCAACTGTCAACATGAACATGGTTGGTCTGGAAACATTTGCGTCTACAGCCACAATCCCAGTTGGAATGTTCACATCTGAACCAAGTTTGTCTTTCCAACTTTCTAAACTGTTCTTTTGGCCTAGAAGGGTAAAGTACATTATCTCCTGCTATTTCATTTTTATTAAAACTGTTTGAACTTGGAAATGAGGCCTGATGGTCCCATTTTCAGAAGGCTGAAGGTCACTGGGTGTTTCTGTTCAAAAAGAGAAAACAATGTGTAACCCCTCTGGCACCATAATCGAAAGAAATAGTGTGGTGATTACAGCCCTGCACTGAGCTGGCGGCTGCTACAAATATTGGAACTGAGTTTGATAGGATCCTGTATTACCTTATAACAGAGTATCATTCCTTACAGTTCCAAGGTCAATGTCTCTTTCTCAAATAACATTTCGGACCTATAATTGTTCATCTACATGCCAGCAATTATGGGGAAATTGATCAGCCAGTAATTAATGCCATGCTATTACACTTTTTAATTTGTAGATTATGCAGCTGCAAGCGTTCTCACATTTTTAATTTGTATATTATACAGCCACAAATGTTTACAATGCCCTTTTTAATCTCCTTACACTACCACTGCCATTATTCACTATAGATTAATGATACCCTGGATGCTGGGGTTTATTTCATTTACCACTCTTACCAGGAGAGCAGTTAACATTACTGTGCTCTATTACTTAATGTCTTACTGCAGCTGCTGGTGAGCATTGGTTACCCTTTAAAATATTACCAGCCAGTTATTTTTTCTTTATTTTTTTAGCTCTCCTGTCACCAACAATATGACTCTGTGGTAATATTATACTTTATTTCCAAATTTATTTCAACTGGTTCTATCAGAGATATTTAAAGAATTCATCCTAAGTGATACAAATGACCTGAACCCCTCCTTACCCATCCTTGTCTATCTGAGAGCCTATTTGGGATTATGTGACCAATATAAATTTTTTTGTGTTCATCCAACTCCCATTTTTTCTTCATACTTACAAGCCAATTAACTTATAAAGAAAATTTCAAGTAGTACCCAACTCCTTTTCAATTAGGCAGAAATAGATATTCTCAATACTGACTGAGGATAAGTCAAAAGTTTAAATTGATGCTTTTGGCTATGGCTGGGGTTATTGCGGAACATATATCTCCTTTGGTTTTCCTCAAGGTGATCCAGAGTTTCAGGGGGAGGCCTGGGCTATATCAGTTTCCTTGATAAGATATAGTGACAACTTTAACACTGGCACTACTCTAAGCCATCAGGATGCACAGCATCCACATCACAGCAGAATTCTATAAAACAGATCATGTGCACAATATAGTATTAGTGAGCAGGATACACAGAAGTAAATGATATTGCCTCTATCCTCAAAGCATTTATATTATTCTTAGTAGTAGATATAAGATAAATATATAAAAAAATAAGCTGTACATAACTAAATTACAGGAATGAAATGATTATGTGAGAGCACAATGAACAGGGTGTCCCAGTGCATGTGATAAATGGACAAAAGAGCATTATAACCAATTAGAGGAATGGCTTTTCAGAGGGAGAAGAGAGTGAACCCTGGAGGGATGACTTGAGCTGAACTCTGATGAAGGAGGCAACTTGAACAGGCTCAGAGGGGAGAAGCACTTTCCCTGAAGAGAATACAAAATGAACAGACACTTCAGTGATCAATGTTTGTTATACATTCATGGGGCAGTAAAGAGATGAATATGGCTCAAAGAACGTTCTTGGTGAAGAATAGTAAGACTTGAAGTTGGACGTTTTGCGTATAGCAATGGATCTAGAACACCAGCATAAGGACTTGTGATTTCCTTCTGGGCAGAGAGAGTTTCTGTGGGGCATTTTTGATTGGCATTTGTTTGTTTTGTTTTTCTCTTTTTGTTGTTAGTTTTGTTGTTATGGGAGTGCCATTATTGAAGCAATATTTTAGGGAAAAGAAAATGGTAGAGGCTGATGAATTAATTAGTTGTGAGATGATAAAAGTGTGAACTCTGATTGTTATATACCCAGCAGTTCCTAGACACCTGGAATGTTTCTCATGTCTCCCGCCTCACACTCTATGCCTCCCTCTTCTGTTCTCTGGTCCAACTCTACAAATTCTGTCTACTTTGAAATGGTCAGAACTTGAACCTAATCACTTTATTCCTTAAGATATTTACTGATTTTATGTTTTAACACCATATTATACATGTAGATGTCTTATTACCTAAAGCATTGTAATCATAATAATAATTATGGGTCAAATACTGAACTAAACATTTTATATGCATTATTTTATTTTATTTCATTCCTATAATCACCTGAGAGGTAGGTTCTTTAATTTCTACTAGGAAATTAACTAAGGCTTACTAATTATGACATAGTTACATAATGGCAGAGTCATAATTTAACCTCCAGTCTACCAGTTGTATTCCTTTTTTTTGCATTTGTTCTTTCATTTTTTTCATTCATTCACTAATATGTATTAAGTACTCCTTAATACCAGACATGATCTTGTGCTAATACCTTAGTGAACAATAATAGATGAGATCCCTGTTTCTTGGTGATATGTCTCAGCAGAAAGTAAGTACAGCCTGTATTTTGAACAAGTTCTACTCTCATAAAATGTAATTGGAAAGCATATTGACTGTATTTCTCTGTGTCCCTTTAAATATAGTCTCCTACCCTTGAACAAAATGTAAGTAAATTTCCATGATTTTGGGTGATTTCCACATAATAAAAGGGCCCCATGTAGATAATTTTTATTTATTTTTTTCCCAGCTTTATTGAGGAATAATTGACAAATGTAATTGTATGTATTTAAAGTGTACAACATGGTGATTTGATATGCATATACATTGTGGAATGATTACCAAGATAAAGATGATTAGAACATCCATCATCTTACATAATTAACTCTTTTTATGTGTGTGTGGTGAGAATGTGGTCTACTCACAGCAAATTTCACATATAAAATACTGTATTATAGCCATCATGCTGTACATCAGAGCCTTAGAACTTATTCATCTTATAACTGAAACTGTATACCCTTTGGCCTGTATCTCCCATTTCCCCTCCCCACAGCTGCTGGGAACCACATTCTATTCTCTGGTTCTATGAAATGAGCTTTACTATTATATGTTTTTAAAATTTTCATAGAAGTGATACCGTGCTGTATTTGCCTCTTTCTATCTGGCTTATTTAACTTACCATGTTCTTGCAAAGGGCAGGATTTCCTTCTTTTTTTATTGCTGAATAACATTCTTCTGTGTGTGTGGGGAGAGGGTGTATCTCACATTTTTTAATCCATTTAACCACGGGAGGACATTTAGGATATTTCTGTACCTTGGATATTGTGAATAATGCTGCAATAGGCATGAGAGTACAAATATATTTTTGAGACACTAATATTGTTTCCTTCAGATATATATATCCAGGAGTCAGACAAGGACACTACAAGAAAATGAAATTACAGGCCAATATCCCCAATGAACACAGATACTAGCAAACTAAATTCAAGAGTTCATTATCCTCGACAAAATACTAGCAAACTTAATTCAAGAGCACATTACAAGGGTCACACACTATGATCAAATGGGATTTGTCCCTGAGTGGCAAGGCTGGTTCAATATGCACAAATCAATAGATGTGATATACCACATTAATAGAATGAAAGATAAAAATTATATGATCATCTCAATAGATGCAGAAGAGGCACTGGAAAAAATCAACATCTTTTCATGATAAAAACTCTCAACAAATATCATATAGGAGGAATTCACTTCAACATATAACGATCATTTATGACAAACCCACAGCTAACATCAGACTCAGTGGTGCAAAGTTACAAGGCTTTTCTCTAAGTTCAGGACAAGACAAAGAGGCCACTGTTGCCACTTTTATGCAACATAGTACTGGATGTCCTAGCTAGAACAATTAGACAAGAAAAAAAAAAGGCATGCAAATCAGAAAGGAAGAGGTAAAGTGATACATTTTTGAAGATGACATGATTATATACATGTGTGTATACACATATATATTTTAAAAACCTAATAGATAATTAGTAAGTCCAAATATAGTAAAAATCAAAGCTTTACATTTTATTCAGTATTATGGTCATTCGTCTTTACTAATCCAGAAGGCTATAGGCCAAGTCCTTCACGATGGAAGAGGCGAGGCATCTGCACTGCAGCTGGTGTCTGCATGACCTTGGCTAGTGGATAGCTTATTCTTCGCCCAGTTTGTTAACTTTGACCTATGCTGATCCTTCCAGAGTCAGAGCTAGGAAAGGTGGAGCAGAATGGTGAGTGGAGTCCTTATCTGACGAATAATGTGACATAGTTTCACTCTATCTTGACCAGTCAGGTTCGTAAAATTCACTCTTGTTCAAGTGAACTCTTGGGAGGCCTGTTTTTTCCTTTATGTGGTTGATAAATTCTCTTGCATCTGGTTGTTGAAAGCATCTTCTTTAGCCTGTGACCTTTTGCTCCTTTCTGCTAAGTTCTTTTGACTTTTCTCATAGAACTTTTGGGTGGGACTTAAGGGAACATCATGTGGCCTAAAGGAAGTGCTCATCATGCATCCTTTTCCTCATCGAAGTTTAGGAATACAAATTGCCCAAGGCAGCCAACCACCTTTCCTTTCTTTCACTTCACTGTCAAAATAGATAACCAGCCTATCTCTCACACTTGAGATTCTCTCAGACATAAATCCAACGTCCCACACACTGCAAGGGGCACATAGTAACTCTCAAAGAAGATTCTGTGGGGTACTCGGCTGTTCTTTCAGAGGCTAAGAAAAACATGACTGTCCTTATCTAATAAAAGGAGTGAGACGCAGAACGTATCAGCCACTTCCACACTCAAACTTTCTATTACACAGTCCTTTTCTAGGCCTCTCAAACTTATCTTATTCACTGGAGCTGAATAATCTCACAGGGTACAAACTAATTTTGTCTAACCTCCTTTTACAAGTGTTGTATATAGCCTTGCACCCCACTTTACAATATGTTGTTTATTGTCTTAGGACCTTGGTTCCAGTCTAATACCATGATTGATACATAAACATAGAAACAAGTTCAAGTAGTAATAAGCACCGTTAAGAAAACAAGAACTGTGCTCACTTTGGCAGTACATATACTAAATTTGGAACAATACAAAGAAGATTAGCATGGCTCCTAAACAAGTATGCCATACAAATTCCTGAAGTGTTCCATATTTTAGGGTGAAAAAAAGAGAGAGAGGCAAACCAAGAAACAGACTTAACTATAGAAAACAAACTGATGGTTAGCAGAGGGTTGTATGATGAGGGGGATGGGGATTAAGACGGGCACTTGCTGTGATGAGCACCATGTGTTGTATGTACGTGTTGAATCACTGTATTGCACACCTGAAACTAATATTACACTGTATGTTAACTGATAGGAATTTAAGTAAAAACTTAAAAAAAGAAGAAAATAAAAGGAGAACCTAATGTACAAGAAAGGAATAAGGAGGACAGCATTAGATGGTGTAGTCAGGGGAACATTCAAAGGCATAGTATTTAGTAGGAACTTGATTGACAAGGAGAAAGCCATGCAAAGATCAGGGGTAGGTACATTCCAAATAGAGGATTAAAGATCCTGACAACAACATTGAATTCAATGGTTCAAAAAGCAGAAAGAAATCCTGTAGGGTTGGATCAAACCTAAGGGAAACAGGGCTTTGGGACAATGAACCCTCATGCATCAGAATCACGTGGAAGGTTTGTTATTACACCAATTCCTGGGTCCCATCCCAGAGATTTTGACCTGCTCCCAAGTGACATTGTTCCTGCTGAGTGGCAGTTTTATAGGATATGAGGTCAGGGGGAAAAGCATGGGGCCAGAGAATGGAGTTTGGATTTTAATTTAAATTATTGGAGGGGCCTGGGTGGCTCAGTTGGTTGAGTGTCCAACTCTTGACTTTGGCTCAGGACATGATCTCACAGTTTCGTGAGTTTGAGTCCTGAGTTGGACTCTGTGCTGTCAGTGCAGAGCCTGCTTGGGATTCTCCCTTTCTCCTTGCCCCCTCACGCTCTCTCTGTCTCTCTCCAAATAAACAAGTAAACTTTGAAACAAACAAACAAACAAATAATTGGAAAGTTGAAGGCAGTGGGGGACCATGATCTAACTTGAAAATTTTAAGATAACTGGGTGTTTTGGGACAAATATACTGTAGGGGAGGGAAGGCAGGTATGGGAGAAAATGGGACATTCAGAAGGCTATTTCTTTTGTCCTGGCAAAGAATGTTAGTGGTTTGAATGAGCACAGTAGTGGTAGAGTTGTAGAGAAGTAATAGAAATAAAAATATATTCTGGAGAACAGGATGAAAGAAATTGATTATGGGTTAGTATGAGTAGAGTATGGGAAGGAGAAATCCTCTCTAAAACTTAGACCCATGACCACATCTGTTTCCTTAGGAATAATCATTACACTTAACACTTTTTTTCTTTTTACTTCCCCATAGTACCTGGCAGGTGATTTAGAACAGAGTAGATAGACAGTAAGTAAGAGGATTGAATCAAAGAGGACTCAAGTAATTTGTATATTAATAATTCATTATTTATAGCATTTTCAGTATTTTCAAAAATAAATAAAATAAAATAAATTTAGAATTAATACAGAAAACTTGGTGACATAAATCCAAGTGGAATTTGAGAACAGATTAATAGTTAATGCTGGTAATTTAGGTAAAATAAATACAACAACATTTGGGAATGGATTAATTCCAGGAAATGCTATAGGTTCATTTCCTCTGTCTCCAAGGAAACTAACTCTGGTAGCAGTTTTATTGCCAATGGAGGGGAAAACTAGGCTTAGGATGAATGGGAAGTATTTGTCCCAGAAGTAATAGCACAATGGGCTCACCCTTTGCATCCTTCCTTTTTCCAAACATATTTGTTTTTATGCTTCAGGTTAAAGTGAACATCAAGATCAGTGTTCAAACTTAATCAAAGAATAGAAGAAAAAATTATACTGTGTATGGAATATCTATAAGATTTTATTTATGATGAAAGGGATGGCAGCAGATGTAGGAATCTGAAGAGACGGATTATAGGTAGAACATACACAGTTTCTAGGATCAGGTGGTAGATACATTCATCTCTCTATTTCTTCTGTTTTGTGCTTGCCAGCTTCATGAGCTCTGGTGAAGTATGGCGTCCAGCATAGTCCCTCTCAGTGTGCTCAGCAAGGTAGAGTTCCCAGTAAAATATTCTACCATTTTTTTAAAAAAGTTTTGGTGTTTATTATTTTTGAGAGAGAGAGAGAGAGAGAGAGAGAGAGAGAATGAGCAGGAGAGAGGCATAGGGAGGGAGACATAGAATCTGAAGTAGGCTCCAGGCTCTGTGCTATCAGCACAAAGCCCAATGCGGGACTTGAACTCACGAACTGTGAGATCATGACCAACTGAGCTACCCAGGCATCCCAAAATATTCTACCATTGATCTATTGAAGGAGAAAGATCATATTAACATTAACTGCTGGGAAATATTCTGGAACCTATTTTTTTTAATTAATTTTTTTTTTTAAATTTACATCCAAATTAGCATATAGTGCAACAGTGATTTCAGGAGTAGATTCCTTAGTGCCCCTTACCCATTTAGCCCACCTCCCCTCCCACAACCCTCCCACTAACCCTCAGTTTTGGAACCTATTTTTAAATTTTTTCTTACAAAATGCTAGATAACTACTTTATCCAAGAGTGGTTGAAGAAATAACAATTCTTTAAGGACATGTCTAAAATGGTAGCAAAATTCCATCCCATTGTCAAAATGTCCTTCTTTTAAAGACTTAAACTTCGAAGTCAAAAATACAAGATTTGTATAGAATATATCATTAATTTAAGCATACTAAACCTGAAATTTTATTCTTGAACACCAAAAAGCTCAAAATTATGATTGTGAGGAAAAAGAAATTGCCCTAATCACCCAGATGTTTATCTTAAAAACTGTATCCCATTAAAAACCATAGAAAAATGGTTTAACGTTTATTTTATTTTTGGGACAGAGAGAGACAGAGCATGAACGGGGGAGGGGCAGAGAGAGAGGGAGACACAGAATCGGAAACAGGCTCCAGGCTCTGAGCCGTCAGCCCAGAGCCTGACGTGGGTCTCGAACTCACGGACCGCAAGATCGTGACCTGGCTGAAGTCGGACGCTTAACCGAATGCGCCACCCAGGCGCCCCGAAAAATGGTTTATATATACTTTTTATTGATCTATAATTTTCCCATCAAAGGAACAATCAATAATGCTTATTTTGTCAATTGAATCTTGACCCAGGAACTATTGAGAACAAAGAAGAGACATTGTAAAATTAAAGGACTAAGTAATATCAATCTAATGTAGTCACTTACATATGTGTCTTCAGTGCCTTAGAAATCCCCAAAAGTCCCAAATCAACATGGAAAAACAGGTAAGAACTCAGAGTTAATATAAACTATTGTGTGTTATACAGAAGGGTTTGTGTGGTCCGAAAGACATTTCAAGTAAGATGGTAGAAGACCAGCAACTGATTTTGAAATTTAGGTCTTACAAAGATAAAGAAGCATAGGATATTCAGGCTTAGCCCTACATTCCAGAGACTTGAATAAGAGGAGCTGGAGCACAGGGCTAAAGGGCCCTGATGTACCCTGACACTCTCTGGTCTCCCTAAATAAAACAAAGTAGGCATATATTTCAATCTAGAGTGTTCTTGGTGTCTTCTGGTGCCCAGCCATGAGCTGGAAAAAGAAAATGTTTTTTGTCTTATAATATTCTTAGAAATAAACCAAAAACAAAGGGGAAGGGATGGATTTTCTGTCAATGGGAAACCTTATCAAGGGGCTTCAAATATTTGAGGAAGCATTTGTCAGGGTTTCTCCAAGACATGCCAAGGGAGAGAAACACTGATGAACATTCTCAGTAATTTTTCAGCTTGATAAAGTTTCTCCTTGAAGAAACACGTCCAAGAATGCTGCAAGGCACTGGAGAGTAAATCTTCATGCATTCATAGTAAAAATCTAAAAATAAAAATGCAAAAATATAGAAGGAAGGAAAGGAGGAAGGAAGGAAGGAAGGAAAATGTTTGCTTTTTCATGATATAAAACACATTGGATTTTGGGGTACCTGTGTGGCTCAGTCAGTTAAGCATCTGACTTTTGATTTTAGCTCATGATCTCATGGTTGTGAGATGTAGCCATGCTAGGTGTGGAGCCTGCTTGAGATTCTCTCTCTCCCCCTTCTACTCTTCCCCTACTCTCTCTCTCTCTCTAAAATCAAATCAAATCAAATCAAATCAAATCAAATCAAATCAATTGGATTCATAAGATTGTCTTTTGTTCTGAAATGATTATTTTTATGTTTTCAGTGTTAAAATACCATTTATTTTATGAAAAAGGAACTACAATGCCAATAAGTTGAGAAGAGCCTTGAATTATAAAGTACTGTCAATTTTTTTCAAAATATTTTTGCATATAGCCATAAAAAATGGTACTTCATGAGATAATGAAGGGATAATTTTTCCTCTTTTCTCTAAAGAGAAATACAAGGAAGCTTTCATGAAGAATGTAAGTGTATTTGTTTATTTGATTGATTGTTTTTTAAGCTAGATCCTAAAGAATAGGAGGCAGATAACTAGAAGTGAAGGAGAACATTCCCGACAACAGTAACCTAATGAGTGAAGGTACAAAAGGGTTTTGCATGTTTGGGAGAAAATCAATATTCCAGGTTGTTCTTCTTATTTTTAAAAATGTTCATTTATTTATTTTGAGAGAGAGCATGCTCGTAGGCGTGTGTGTGTGTGTGTGTGTGCGCCCACATGCGCGCGCGCACACACACACACACACACACACACACACACACACACACACACGTGAGTGGGGGAGGGGCAAAGAGATAGGGGAAAGAGAGAATCCTAAGCAGGCTCCACATGTCAACACAGAGCCTGATGAAGGGCTCAATCTCATGACCTTAAGACCATGACCTGAGCCGAAATCAAGAGATGGACACTTAACTAACTAAACCACCCAGGCACCTCTATTCCAGCTTGTTTCTAACAGAATTTGTGGAGGAAAGAAATGGGAAATAAAATAGAACAGTTAGATAACATCAAATTATGTATCACCTTGAAATGTCAGGACGAGGATTCTGAACTTTATTTCATTAAAAGTATAAATAATTTATGGCAGTTCTAAAATGCAATCCTATAAAGGCAAAACTAGCAGAGGAGTAGAAAGCGAACTTCATACCTCCTTCTTTTCTTTCCTTTCTTTACACAAAGGTATCTAATGTCACACAAATAAGATGACACTGTGGCTCAGCCAGGTGAGTTCTGAAACTTGCTCAAAAAGGCAGTTCTGTCTCTAAACTTAAGGCATGAACCGAGTTGATTTCTAGAGGATTCTCAACAACAAAGTGCCAAGTGGGATGAACAAAAAAGGTTCTTAAGGACCGCTGTACTGGCTCTGAAAATAAGGTCATCTGATGAGGAATCTCAGTCAATTTCAAAGCTACCCCATTATGTAATTAAGTCACATAAATCGTACCCCAAAATTGCATTCAACTCAGGACATCTCCTTGTTAACACCACCTTCATCTACTTTCACCCTCCTACTGTCTGTCATCTCTATCAAATTGATCCAGGATTTATGACTCTAAATTTTGCTGGCTCTTTCTTGTGACATCAAAAGGAAATTAGCCTTGGTGATGCCAGATTTGGAGAACCTCATTCAATGCAGCTTTGGAATCAAAACAGGTCACCATTTTGTCACTAAAATCATTTATGAACAAATGTTTTTACCCACTCATCTTTCAGCTTCTCAGGTTTAAATATGTGAAGTTTTCAATTATGATTCATACCAGGAGTGGGATTTTTGGAACATCCCTAGGCCCCTTAAATTGGTTTCCTTCTCACCCTCTCCCATCACCTCCTTTCCTATTGAGATTAAGGAATGTATAAAATACAACCTGTTACTGCCAGGAGGGATTACTACTATATATTATCACTCACAGCTCATTAACCTCGAAGCCCTGCTAACTAAGAAAATCCTCTCTAATGAGGTTTCCCTTGACTGCACTAAAGAACAAAAGGTCTAAAAGTTTTCCCTATTACCAGTCTTCCTCAAATTATTGCACTGTAATTAAAATGTAACTTTGAGGCCAAAGAAGAAAAAAAAAGGTTTAAATTTGGTTTAAACTCAAAAAGACCTTGGAAAGCACTTCTGCTTTGTCCTTTGGTAACAACTAAACCATAGGAAACCATTCAGATTGGAGAAGATGATTATTCTCAATATACCTGGATTGTACCTATTCACCTAAGACAGGTGGGCATAGATCCATGTAATTTAGATGGAAATACTCTTTGGAATGTAGAAGATAAAAGGGAATTTGTCACCTCAGTGTTCTAAAAAGTCTCCTTCTTTTGGTAAAATAATCTCCTAGGTAATAGTACAAGTCTACTTCTCTTGGCTGAGAAGGACCTAGAAACCAAAATTGGGATTAGTACATTGATGGGTCCTAATGTATTTTTTATTAAGAGCCCTAGACTCAGGGTTATTTGTATGGTTGTATCACCAGAATCTTAAGGAGTAAAGATGTAGATAAAACAAACAGAAGGAGCTGTGTTCCCAGGAGAAATTTATAATCTGGTGAAGTAGCTAGAATTAAGTATCCTCACCTCTGAGCTTTGAGTTTTTAAATGCCCAAAATGCAAATAATAATTACCTCTTTTAGCTTCCTTGGAAACCTGATTTATGTGTGTAGCATATCCTCAGAGGAACAGTCTAAAGAGTTAGGGACTCTTAGTCTGGAAAATGAAGGCTGAGAGGAGAATACAACTTCTGCTTCTAAAATGGTGAAAGGATTGGCTTGAGGGAATACAACCTTGACCACTGAATCCTAGAAGACTAATTAATAAGCCGAGGCTCTCTTGAAACTCAATTTAAATTTAGAACATTAAAGATAAGTCTTACTTCACAAAGGAAGAGTAAACACATGGTACTCATTAAGCAAAAAATCATTGCAATTTGAGAAGAGAGAAAACTTCCCAGCTTGGATCATACTTTTATAATAAGGTTCTAAAGGGTACTAAAATATTTAGGACACATCCCTGATCTTGACATTCAGGTGAAGAAGAAAAACCTATAGACCATGATAGTGCAGCAAGAAAATTCTGGGTTATAGATAACATTGGATATATTCATGGTATTGTTATTCATGTCTTCCTTGGATCTGCAGAAATGGTCGGTTGAGAGATAATGCTAAAGTAATACAAGAGGAGATGTTTTCAGTGGGTGTCCATGAGGAGAAAAGGTAAAAAGTCAAATGGGTGGTAGACCTACTAAACAGTAATAATTAACACCACTGTCTCCATACACACAGGTTCTTTAATTAAAACATTCCACAGTACAAATAGGTAATGAAAATTGAAACACATACTTCCCTACTGTCAAAGAGCTTACAGTTTGTTGCATTTTGTGAAAAACCAGTGGTTTGTGAACCCCAAAACATCCATTGTAGTATTAGTGTCATCACTAATTTATATTAGTATGAGAAACTAATTTGTCCACACTGGGATAAAATGTCTTCCTGCTATATTGGATATAAGAGTATGCATCTTCCCATATCACCAGATAGTTTTCCAAAATAAATATAATAAACATCATGGAAGTGCTTTGAAAAGTAAAGACACCCTGCAAACACTATACAAATGCAAAGTCTGTTTGTTAGTAACAGTATTATCATAATTCAGAAATTTCCCTTTGTTTTACTTATGCAGGTATTGCATTAGAAGACAAAACAAAACCACAACTACTACAAGCAAAACGACTTTTTTGTGCCATTCCTATACTTTTGAAACTTCGAACAGATGCTTATGGCAACTTTGGTCTTAGAATTCTAGGGACCATGGAATCATTAGCCAGAATACCTGAAGACTACTCAAGGGTTTTGAGGAGAGTAGAACTCTCTAGTTAGAATAAATAGAATACATTGTTAGCCATAATATATTCAGAGTTGCCATTTGCCATTGAAGCCTAGGTATATGGTGTATTAAGGATTAGATAGAGTTCACCAAGCCCAAGACTATCAGAGATATCTTTAAAAAAAAATTTTTTTTTAATGTTTATTTATTTTTGAGACAGAGACAGAGCATGAACGGGGGAGGGTCAGAGAGAGAGGGAGACACAGAATCGGAAACAGGCTCCAGGCTCCGAGCCATCAGCCCAGAGCCTGACGCGGGCCTCGAACTCCCGGACCGCGAGATCGTGACCTGGCTGATGTCGGACGCTTAACCGACTGCGCCACCCAGGCGCCCCTATCAGAGATATCTTGAGTAAATCATGGTTCCTGCCCTATAGCTGCTTTTAATTTACTACAGAAACAACCAAACCAATAATAATAATAATAATAATAATAATAATAATAATATAAGTGAAATTCAATATAAGGAAGTGTACAATTGAGTACTAGTCTTTGTAGGACAAATTTTAAAGGTTTAGAAAAAGCAGAAATTATGAGCTTTAATCATTTGTGATAGGGAGTAGCAGAGAGAGCTAGATAACTTTCAAATATTAATATTTCCCACTCCATATTTTTCTTTCCCTAATGAGTTGTGGCAGGAGGCAGATGCTCAGCTGAAGATATTTCAAAGCCTCCTTGCATCCAGGGGTAACCATGTGGCCAGGAGTGGAATGGAGATATGCCTTCTTACCTATCTCTCACATCAACCACTTACTTGCATTTAGTACAGGACTTACAAGTCATAGGGGAACGTGGAACCAAGAGGTTCAAGAATCGTGGGTCTCTGAATTACAGCCCAGAAGAGAGCTGCTTGCAGACAAGGAACTCCTACATCAGTCCCCTTAACTTAGAGATTAATCTTTTATTTGTTAAGTTAGCATATGTGAGGATTTGTTTGTATAGTAGCTAGATTCCCCTAACTAATACATTGATCATTAATAACAAAATAAATTGGAAATAATTGTTCATCAGATAGAATTTCCAAAAGAAATTATTCCAAAGAGTTGATTTGCACAGAGCAACAAAATATGAGACAATCTACAAAAATTGATCATTTGAAAGAAATGTTTCTTCCATAAAATGAAGGAAAGCTTCAGGGATTATCATAATTCAGATAATAATTAATAACCTGAGGTCCAATCCAGAATTTAATTATTTTAACAATTTTTTGAGTAGGGTATAAACTAGAAAATTCTCAGCATAGTGGTTTCTGTTTTAAGCACTGGTGAAACCACCCTCCCAAGCTTGACTCCAGTGTCCTCCTGAAAGCTCTCTGAGTACTGGAGATAAGTATAAAATAATTGCTGAATGAATAGTTTAAGACATGATCCAGTGTAGAAAACACAGATGTTATAGGTCCTGCCCTTAAAGAACATAAGAAAAGACAAAGAAGTAAAGCACAAAATCTGAAATAAACATATAATTTGGGGTTGGGGGGCGGTGATTAGGTGGTTGTTGTTTAAAACCAGTTTTTCCAGGACAAAGAGTAAGGAATAATACTGAAAAGGAATAGTAATGGTGGGTTTGAGCCCTTTAATGTAAGACAAAGAATCACATCATGTCTGCTCATATCTCACACAGCCAGCTCCACACTAATACTGACCCCTCATTATTTAGTACTTAAGGAGTCCTTGAGGGTTCTAGAGAGCTTTCTCATTTCTTGACCATAATTAGCCCCGGGAATAATGTCAGGATTAATAAATAAACTATTGATTAAAAAACAAATTGGGTGTATGTATATGCATAGGTGTGTGTGTGTGTGTGTGTGCGCGCGCACACACACACACATATACCTATGCATATATGCTGCATTTAATATTTCTTTTAGTTTTAATACTTTTTTCTGGCATTTTTCATAAATACCTAAATTGAGGTTATGCTCTTTGTTGATTTAAGTGTGTAAAAAATACACACACATGTACATACACATTATTAACTGAGCATATTTAGTCTCCAGAAAGCTAGTATAACTTGGCATCACATGTTGAGTTTCTTACTAGTTGGGACAAATTGCTGTTATTTTGCTCTGTGTTAAATATTTGTTCAGTGGCACCAAAAGGTGTGAAAGCAAATGCTGGGGAAAACTTCCTTGGCACTCCTCTGATTTTACAGTCACCCAGGGAGAGGGCAGATATTTCAGCCTTTATCTGCAACAATGCTGTGTTAGTCTCAGGAGAACAAATCATTTGTGGGAATCTCAAATTCACCCAGCCTAGTATGCTGTATATAGTTTGATTCTTTTAGCTCCCTGGAAAGTAGAAAGCTGGATGCTTACACTTAGGGGGAATGCAATATTCTCAAATAAAATAATGATGATATTGTTTTAACTATACACATGTGCACACACAAAATTATAGTCCATTTTCTTTTTGTATATTTTTCCATTAATGAGCAGGAGAAACCATAAACATTTGTGAAAGAGGCAATTGCTCATATTATGTGAGTACCTTAAAATATAATTTCACCTTCAACTTCACTCTAGTAGACATATGGTTGATCCTTTTCTATGTACCTTAACCCTTTATTAGTGTCAGTGTCTTCTGAAAATGGCAATAATATAGACATCTGCCCCCCTTATCAATCTACCTCACAGCATTGTTGTAACTTTGAAATGAGATATAACAGGTATAAACTCTTCTCAGTTTTACTCATAGAATCAAGATATGTTATGTATGACTGATAATGCTCTTGCTCAGGCAGAGAATATGGACTGCAAAAAATCAAGATTTAAAAGTTTTAGTTACACATTTAATGGAAATTGCGCCATATAAATGTATGTGAATGAAATAAAATTATTTAATGAATAAAGTATCTCGAAACTGAATGACTTAAAACAAGACACACATATCATTTCTGTTACTGTGGGCCAAGAGTGCCGAAAGAGATTAGCTGAATCCTCTGCTTCAGGGTCTCTCACAGTATTATAGTCAAGGGATGGGTTCTTGCCTGAAGAAGGACCCACTTCTAAGCTCACTAACCTGGGTTTTAGGAAGATTAAATTCTTTGCAGAGTATTGGATTGAGGGCCTCATTTCATTCCTTGCAATTGGCTAGAGCCTAACCTCAGTTCCTTGCCCTGTGTGCCCCTACAATATGACAGCTTGTTTCATCAAAACCAGCAAGAGAGCAAGTCTGCCAGCAAAATGAAAGTCACATTCTTATACAAATGAATCACAGAAGGGACATATCACTTTTACCATGTTCTATTCATTAGAAGCAAGACACCATATCTAGCCCATACTCAAGGGGGGAGAATTGCATCGGACATGAATATCTAGAGTAAGGGATTATTTGAAGCCATGCCAAAAGCTGTCTGCTACAAATATTATAATTATATAACATAATCAAAATCTTAATAACATATTTTTCTTTTCAAAATTCATTTGCTGCTGAAATTAAGCAAATGCAATTGTATATTTACTTTCTAACAAATGTAAATTTGGAACTATAGATTTTTTTTCCTACATTCAAATTCTGAACTCATATATTCTATACATAAAATTAAATCAGCAAATCATTATAATGCATTCACTGGCAAAAAACCATAGTGCTAGATGCTGCAGGGAAGACTAGATTCATAAAACAGTGTCCCCACCCTCAATCAGGTTATAATTGAGAAATGAATTTTTATACATTTCTTAAAGTTAAATAACACTATAAGATGTTTATAATTCCTGAGGCTCTATGAGGTCAGTGGAACAAAAAAGTAACAGATATTAAATGCTGTGATTTCAGGGGGATATACTAGGATGGAATGAAAATCCTTGGAAAGGGGGGATTATAAAACTAGATTATTAAGACTATGTAGTATTTTAAAACAAGAAAACCCAAGAAAATATCCCAGATAGAATATGAGATATGAGCAAAAGCAGCCAGGCTAAAAATGTGCACAGTGGCCTGGGGAAACAGTTAAAGGGCCATATGACTGTATCAGAAGGTATATACAATAGGGTAGTAGAGTGTAAGAGAAAGCACAAGTTTAAGTTGTGGAATATCTTAAACTTTTTTTGACGTTTGTTACTTATTTTTGAGAGTCAGAGACAGCGCACGAGTAGGGGAGGGGCAGAAAGAGCAAGAGACACAGAATTTGAAGCAGGCTCCAGGTTCTGAGCTGTCAACACAGAGCCTGACATGGGGCTGGAACTGACAAACTGTGAAATCATGACCTGAGCCAAAACCAAGAGTCAGACACTTAACCAACTGAACCACCCAGGCACCCCATGCTGTGGAATATCTTCAAAATAAAACTATGGAATTTTCTCTCAATTCTTCTAACATTATGGAATTAGTAAAGGCTTTTGAGATACTAGATGACAAGATAAATTTTAGGTAGTTTGAACAGATAGGATGAACTGTTATTTGCATCAGAATAATGGTCTACTTGTAAGTAGGGGAATAGCGTGGTGTTAAGATACCTTTGGTGTCAAGCTGACTTGAGATCAGGAAGTGGCTCTGCCATTTAGTGCTTGTATGATCCTGGAAAGATATGTAATCTTTATAAGTTTACTTTTTTCATCTATAAAGTAGAAGACAATAGTAGTATCTACCTTGTTAAATTGTATATTAAACAAAAAGATAGATTTTACAATCTCAGTACAATATGTGAACTAAGTTATTACTTATTGTCTCCTCTTATCACCACCACCATTTTTTTAATGTTTATTTATTTATTTTGAGAGAAGAAGAGAGAGGGAGCAGGTAGGGGCAGAGAGAGGGAGAGACAGAATCCCAACCAAGCTCTGTACTGTCAGTGCAGAGCCTGATTCAGGGCTTGATCTCATGAACCACGAGATCATGACCTGAGCCAAAATCAAGAGTCATACACTTAACTGACAGAGCCACCCAGGCACCCCATCACCACCATGAGTCTTAACATCATTTTAAAGATTTAGGCAGAATTAAACATTAAAGAGTTAGACAACTAAGGAGTTACACATTAGGCAGGCGAAAGTCAGTTTTTTATATGTGAGAACTCAGCCAGTAATAACCTAAGTAGAAACTAAAAGATGATACTCACATGCACTTTTTCATTTTCTTTTTAAGTGGAAAGAATGTATACTCAATTTTACATGGTTTAAGTTCTAGTTCTGCTACTTATCAGCTGTGTGACCCTAGTAGGATCATCTCACCTATCTCAGTTCCTTCTAAGGCAATACTCAGTTATCTTCCAGCTCACCGAAGAGGGACCATCATACTGAACAGTGTTATTTGTAGAAACTAAAAGAGTGTACTATTTTAATTTCAGAGAAATCAGAATCTTGCTCAAAATCAATGGAAGCATAGATCCCTTGACACATTCAGATGATGTGATATAAATAAATGCTCATTGTTTGTGGTTTGAGATGGTGACCATATCTTTGTTTATTAGACATAGTGTTTTCTTATATGTTTTTACTTTCTTTTTCTTTCTCCTTTTCTTTTTCTAGTAATGTGGTTTAACCAGAAGCTCAGAGTATCTTACAGTAGGCACATAATGTTACTTTTTTTGACAATTTCTTTCTTGTCCAAATGTGTTTTGATATGTACCTTTAGGAATAGGAGCTAAGAACAGGTAGTTTTATCAGTAAAGCAGAGAGAGGAATAAAAAAGAAAGAGGGTGAGAACCAGCAAGATGATTGCTTTTGACCAAAAACAAAGTTACTATCTTATGGATGCTCTGTGTGAGTGGATTTTGGTGTGTTTTTGTAAATTAGTGTAGTTGGCCCAGTTTCAAATTTTGAAGATGCAGTGCTAGCCAGAAATAGAAAAAAGAAGAATAATTCAAGGTCAGAAGCATCCTTGAAAATATAGCTGCCCCTTCAGCACCTCCCCCAGTCTATCTGTCACAGAAGTAAGAGTCAGGCTCTGAAAGCTCCACAGAATGTGGAATCACTGTTAGTATAATCTGATGAGAAGGGAGGTTCTCAAATAGCATCTCTGTTATAGTTAATTTGAGAAAAATGTTAGAGAAAAGACCATAAGTGTCTTTGCTTCACCATTTTTTTTGCCAGAAGTTTCAAATATAGTGTTTATTTTTTTTAATGTTCATTTATTTTTGTGAGAGAGAAAGAAACAAAGCATGAGCAGGGAAGAGGCAGAGAGAGAGGGAGACATAAAATCCGAAGCAGCCTCCAGGCTCTGAACTGTCAGCACAGAGTCTAGCACAGGACTTGAACTCACGAACTGTGAGATCATGATGACCTGAGCCAAAGTCGAACACTTAATGGACTGAGCCACCAAGGTGCCCCCAGATACAGTGTTTAATTTCTGGATCACTGTATTTAGGGTCTACTAAATAATAAGTATAATTTTCAATACAGTAATTATGAGAAATATTTCTTTTTAAGTTTATTGTTCCAATGGAAAATAGTTTTCCAGATGAGTTAGTCTTCTTACAGGCCCATGTTCTTTAACACAACTGAAAAACATTTCCTTTATCCTGCCAGTGTTTGTCAGCCATCTGGAATGTGAGAGAACCTATGACTTATCAGAAGAAAGTAAGTTGTCAAGACGACTAGGAAAAAAAAAAAAACACATAGAGTGTTTATTAAGTACCTCAGCAGGAATATGTGGCATATCTCAACAAAACTTATTAATTAGAATTTTGCAGTCCCATATAGGGGATTTATATAGGGAGAATCTGTGCTCTTGATATGTAAATTTCAAGTCCATTTGTCTTGACTGTAGTTTTCTCCTCAACTTCCTTGATTACGCTTCTGAACTGATTCTGTGGACATCCCCAATCTCTCCTTGTGCCTAAACTTGTCTTCTTACTTGTATTTCTATTTGCTATAAAATTTTAATTTAAGATCATTTTTATTGAGTTTCCGATCTGTGCCTGGAACCTGTTCTAAACAATTGCCCCTTTGATGTACCACTTGGTTCTGGTTTTTCAAATCTTTAGCTGTTCCCAATAGTTTGAGAGCCATTATGTTGGATATAATAGAAAGGGAAAAATGTGAATGATTCCAGGCAGAAGAAATAATAGGAACCAGTGAACAGATGGTGGGGTAAGTTGATGGAACTGAGAGATAATATACCTAGTTTAAGATAAATAAGATAGAAATATGATGAGTTAATTTTTATTACCCCTCATTATTTCTACATTGTAATAATTCATGGTAGTGATTTGATTTATCTTAGAATAATTTGGCTTACTTTTTTGAATTTGTTTGGAGGCTGGAAGTACAACATCACAACGTTCTTTCATAAGTGGTTAATATGTGAACTCATTGTACTATTTCTTCTGTACTTAACAAATATCACCTTAATACCTGGATCCCTGGCAGTGCTACTTTTCAAGATTGCTTTGCAGTGTGTCCCTTCAAAATTGTTTGGTATGATATCGGTTGAAAATTCCAAATTGACTTTGGTGGCTATTTGCTGTCTGGGCATCTCATGGACATCTTTCCAACAAGAAAATTATTTAGGAAATTAGGATTAGAAACTCAGTCCTACAGGAAATAATAAGAGAATTCTAATGGTCAAGGATTGATGAATTAGAAACAATTTGAGGAGGCAGCACACCCATGGAAATGGATATAGTCACTTTTGAAATAAGAGACAGCATCCTGTTTATGCCATTGGATAAAAGCATGCTACCCAAAACAAGGGAGTTTTAAAGCTTCCTAGAGCAATGCCTTGAAATCAGCAGATAAAAGGGTTTTTTGTGTGTTAGTTTTGTTTTGTTTTTAGAAGTAAATATTATTGTTTTCCACTAACATCAAAGTTTCTGGGAAATTTATTGCAAAACTATTGACAGTGTCTCCTCTCCCTGAATTTATAATCCTCATTGATCCCTTTCAATATACAGATTCAAAAGGAAACTTTATAGCAGTCTCCATTATATTCCAAATGAATTTTTCACCTTTTCTGTCTGATTGGCAAATATATAGATACCAAAATCACTGTCAGCAGAGGCTCTCCCACTAAGTTCAAGGATTAGTTCTATGTCTGAGAGTATCCCCAAGTCCAGTGAAGAATTCATCAAGACCTTCCATTGTCTAAGGTAGACAATGCCAATTAGTTTAGGAACATTTTCAGTTCTGAAAGAATCACTTGAACATGTAGTATAAGGCTTACTGGAACACCTGGGTGGCTCAGTCAATTAAGCGTCTGACTTTTGATTTCAGCTCGGGTCATGAACTCACAGCTCATGGGATTGAGCCCTTCATTGGGCTCTGCACTTACAGTGCAGCCTGTTGGGATTCTCTCTCTCCCTCTCTTCCTTCCCCTCCCCTACTCCCCTACACACACACACACACACACACACACACACTCTCTCTCTCTCTCTCTCTCTCTCTCTCTCTCTCTCAAAATAAATAAATAAGCATAAAATCAAAAGCAACAACAACAAAAAATAAGGGTTAGCAAACTTTTCTGTAAAGGGTCAAATAGTAAATATGCAAATTCAAGTGTTGTGGACCATATGGCTTAGTCCCAACTACCCAGCTCTAGGCAGTAACACAAAGGCAGTCATGGACCATAGGTGAAACAACTGAGCATGGCCTTGTTAAAAAAGACAAAACGAAAACCAAAAATCTTTACTTCTGGGCTCTGAAATTTGAATTTCATATAATTCTCAACTGTTGTGAAATATTATTCTTCTTTTCATATTTTTCAACCATCTGAAAATGTAAAAAAATATTCTTATCTTGTGAGCTGTGTCAAATAGCAGGTTTGGCTTGTGGGCCATAGTTTTCTAAACTCTCATGTGTTATAATGCAGTATATTAAAATTTTTTGCTATAGCAAAAATGTTAGCTGTAAAAATAAAAGGCTATTTAGGTACATTATATAATAAAAGAGAAGTATTACTATGCAGAAAAGTAACTTTTGTAGGTAGAAATGAAGGTAAGATTTAGAGGCCTGACACTAGCAAGGGCCCAAAGTAGTTACCTCAACCAGTCTCCTATCTCCTGACAAATAGTTATTTGGGGAATACATTATTTTCTTCTGAAGATCATTGTCTTGGCAGCTCACCTGGGATAAAAGAAAGTATTCTTTAGGTCCCAGAAGAAGGATATCTTATGTGGCTTGGTGTGAATAAGCACCTCTCTTGGCCCTGGTCTTACTTAAAAAAATAAGATAAACCCTTTGATCTCAAGCAGGGTTATGAGTGGTCCAAACTAATGTCATTCGCTTCAGTTGGATATTTTGTAAAATGCATTTCTTCGTTTCTTATAAAATCTATATTTTATGAGTACTCAGCAAGGTAATGTTCTTTTGACTTTTTATATATTTTTTCACTTGCAATCTATATTATTTATTTGGCAAACTCTATCTGATACTGCCATGTTATAATGAAGGTAACACAAATGCACATGCCTAACACAGGTTGAGCATTAAGCAAATGCTCAACACATGTCTCTTAATTTCTATCCTGCCAACAACATATCACCAGTATCCAATAATGTGTCCTTTGTATACCTTAATGAATTTCTGATGTTGATGACAATGATAAAACCATTCCTTATTCTGTGTGTGTGTGTGTGTGTGTGTGTGTGTGTGTGTGTGTGTGTTTGAGAGAGAGAGAGAGAGAGAGAGAGAGAGAGAGAGAGAGAAAGAGAGAGAGAGAGAAGGGAAAGAGATAACATAAAATAGTCTGGTGAAACAGTGACTTTTCCTTTTGATTCCCATTACTGTCCAATTGAGAACAATCCTTAAAAGGAATTTGACATTTTTTTAGGGTTAGTTTAGCTTTTTTTCCCTTTCTCTAGTCCCAATCTCACCGCCTGAATATAATAATCATAAAACAGTTTATTCTGGTCCTTGACAACATTATACTGGATTACAATGAAGTAACTCATAGAGGACTTGAAAAAAATATAACAAAGTGGTCTTTCCATATCTATAGAAAAGTTTTTTTGAGTTGAGGTTTACTTCACAGGTTTTCTATCAGTGTTTCTGCATTTCTGTACTGCTCTTTGCTTTTATTCTACAAATAGGACAGAGTTCAGAGGAGGTCATAGTCTTATTTTCTTCCGAAGCGTTTGCCTAGTCCAAATATATTTCCGGAATAGGGTTTGTCAAGAATCCCACACAATTTCTAGATTTGATAAACTAAGGTTCAAGACAAAAAAGGAACTAATAACATCTGAAAATAAAGCTTTGGTCAGGCAAACCTTTCTTTAAAAAGGAAAAAAAAATATGATTCTCTGCTGTACATTTTTTTTCTTGGCCATATAGTTATCATGCTCAAATATAAGAGAGAAACAGAGTAAAAGTTAATGCAGCCTTATTAGGAGATACTAGAAATGAAAAGAAATATGCCTTTTTTAGTATACTATAAATGCAAATGTTGTGAAATCTGTAAGAGTTGGAGGAAATTGAAAATTTTATCCTGCCATCTTTTAGGGAATAAATATGGGTAAATTAAGAAAACCAATTAAGATATAAAAACAGCAGGCTTGATGGTTTCAAGGCAAGAGATAGCAGATCAAAAGTTTCAGGAAGAGACAGAAAGATCTCTTAGCTTGCAGCAAAGAATAGCATATGAAGTTTGTCAGCCTTGGCAGAAACTAATAGGAGGTGAAAGCGTAAAAAATGAAATGATCAGAGAAAATGAATATGGACCTTCAGAATAGGAAGATTGGGGAAGTTTTCCTATACTTAATGGAAGTGATGAAGAGAAAGATACAACAAAAGGTGTGTTAAAGATAATTTTTTGGCAAATGTCCAAAAATCAAATAAAATAGAAATTTCCAAGTGTTACCACCTAAGAGTGGTAACAAGTGACAAAAAAAGTCATTTTTTAAGCAAAACACTTAAGTGATCATATTATATTCTGAATCTTCTCCATTAAAAATACATGCAAATGTATGACCCAGACTGCCACCTTAATTTGTAGGCTTACGGCTTATTATACAAACTAAACCAATCCTATTTGAAAAATCTTTGTTAGAAATTACATTGGTATTTGCACATTCTCTGTGGTAGACTAAAGATAGTCATGGATTCTTTCATACTGTCCTCATTGAGAAATGGGAGTGTCTGTGTCCCCTGCCTTTGAATCTGGGCAGTTTCCATAACTGCTTCACTAAGAGAGTATAGAAAGAGTGATACTGTGCCAGTTGCTGGGTCTAGTCCTTAAGTAACTTCTTAATTTTTCTCAGAACACTCTATCTTAGAGTTCTAAGCCCCCAAGTAAGAAGTCCAACTACCCTGATGAAGAGAATACTTAAACATGCCTTGAGACTCATGTTTAAGAGAGGGAGAGAGGCTCAGATTAGCCCATTCTTTCAACCATCCTTACTCTGGTGCTAACCATGTGAGTGAAGCCTTTAGGTACCCACCAGATCATCTGGCTGTCAGCTCAGTGTCAGCTGAGCCATGTACAATTTCCTGAGCCACAGAATGATAAGAGAAAGTAAAATCACTGTTGTTTGAAGTCAAGCTTTGAGAATGTTTCTTACAAGCAATAGGCAACTGGAACAGAACTGGTTCTGGTACAGTGGGTACCACTGTAACAAATACCTAAAACATGTGAAGGGCACCTTGGTGGCTCACTTGGTTAAGCGTCTGACTTCAGCTCAGGTCATGATCTCACAATTTTTGGACTTGAGTCCTGCGTCAGGCTCTGTGCTGACAGCTGAGTCTGGAGCCTGCTTCGGTCTCTGTGTATCCTTCTTTCTCTGCTCCTCCCCTGCTTATGCTCTGTCTCTCTCACTCTTAAAAATAAACATTTAAAAAAAAAGCCAAATACCTAAAACCTTTGCAATGGAGGCTAGACATAAGAAGTTCCCCTTTATGAAGTGGGCACATGTTTGTCAACACTACTGCCTGTGACATCTTTGGACGTATAGAGGAGACCTAATGAACTCATAGATTTCACCAGATAGATTTTTCAGAACAGAACATAGGAATTGATGACTGACTTTTTCTAGCTGCCTAGGATAAACTATGAGGCGAGAATTGAAGGAACTGTAGAGCTATTGAGCACAATTTAGAGGAAATATAAAGGAACTATGAGTTTAAGGGCTTAGTATAGAAATGTTTCCCATTTCTGATCTCTACCAAAAAATTGATTCTCAAAGTCAGAAATGACTCTAGAGCAAACATCAAATCCAGTGTGCTACTAGATTAGGATGGCCTGATGATAAAAGTTTACATGACAGGACTACATGACGTGTTTTTTTTGTTTTGTTTTGTTTTGTTTTGTTTTGTTTTGTTTTGTTTTCTTCCCAACCTCAGAAACATTTAAAGGAATGCCTAATACAGCTTCTAATATTTTTAAGTTTGTGTCTTGTACTTAAGTAATAAAGTTTCTAAGAATATTAAAAGTGTCCCAACAGTAGCCTCAATGGGGCCCAAATAGAGAAGAGTCTGTGTTGGAGATTTGCATTGGTAGATTTTATCTAATGGAGTGAATTATAGTATGATCCCCAGAAACTGCCAATTTTTAAAGTAATTAGCTGACATGGGCTGAAAAGTACAGAGATAGTACAGAATGAAAGGCGGCCCCAAATTTGCTACGTCCAAAAAAGCTTAAGAAACTACTTAGCTACAAAGATGGTGTGTTTTTGACAGAATAAAAGGAGGCCCCTAATTTGCTACATCCCCAAAGGCTTAAACTACTTAGCTGCAAAGATGGGGTGTTTTTGATAGAAAGTAAAGGATGGTTCATAGTATAGACCCAAGAGCCATCGTGAATCATTTCCAGGGAACAAGACTGAGCACTAATCAATGAACTGACAGCATGTGCCTAGTTAGGTTTCAGAAATACTATGAACCAATGCCTTTAATGTACATCCTTAATTCTTCCTTTACTCAATGAGAGGGTCTACTGTAGTTATTCTACGTCTCATTACATGTTATATATGCAGGGTTAGATAACTTTCCTTGTAGAGTATCACACCTATGTTGCAAGGAAGCTCTAATAACCCCATCAAGAAGCTTATTTGTAGAAGAATGAAGACCTCCAGCCTAGCTCTCAGCTGATAGCCAATACCAGCTTTCCAGACATGTGCACAAGCCATTTGAAAATATATACTCAGTTAAACTGCCCAGCTGATGTCATGTAAAGCACAGATGAGCCATCCTGACTGAAACTGTCCAAATTGAAAATTCATAAATAAAACAAAGTATTGGCATCTTATTAAGTCACTGAGTAACAATAAGTAACCGGTGCAGTTTTATAAGGTAGATGACAGAATGAATCTATTGTCTCTAGAATTATAAGCAGACAGGGCAAGAAAAGTCACAAAGATGGACAGATCTCCTCATAAACAATACAAACATGCAATTTAGTAAATAAAGCAAATAAATGAGGCATTGATATCAATGCAGAGTATATGATAGTTGCCCATGAATATAAGATACAACAGATATAAGATTATTCAGAAGTTTCATAGTGTTGATTATAGATAAAATGTATTACTACGCAAAATTGAAACTACTACATTAAGTTTTCATATTTTCTTGAAGAGCTGAGTATCTATAAACAATAGATCCTATCAGTATTGGATGCAGCTGTGTAGAGAAGCCTCTGAATTGGAAATGCATATTTCTTACCAAAATAAAGAGGAAAAAAAAAGAATTTCCAAGAAGGAAAGATATTATAAGAAATCCTGGTGTCAAAAGCCTTTGGTTGTAGGTGGAGGAGATCACTCTTGTCTTGAAGAATACTGTTTCCTTAGATGATAAGAAATGATCTAGGAGTAGAGATTATATAAAAGCTGCTAGTAACCAAGCTGGAAGCTTTTGAAATTCATGAGAAATGACAGTGGATTGGGTCTTTGGATAATTTAAAATGTACTGTACCTGGGAGTTTAAAGAATAGACTTACTTTTTACACAATATAGTTTCTGCCATTATTTTCTTTAGGGGTATGTCATTTGAAGGATTCAGAAAATATAAGAAAACAAAAGAAATACAAATTTAGCTATATTTATTTTAAAATGCTGAATATTTTAAACAAAAAGCTTCTCATGAATAATTACAACTGTTGCATTTCAGGGAAGAATGCATGGCTGTTGATATCTCATTGTTTCAGGGAGCCGAAATGCCCTCACACTAAGAGCCTTAGTATTGTCTCTGGCACTAAGGTTCATTCTGCTGGGCAACTGGATTTAGTTTTATTGCATAATCTGAAGTATATTTGAAGGAAGTATTGAGGCACATACTTTAGAGAAGAAATGCACTTAAATACAATCAAGTCCAAGGCAGAAACATAAATGATATACGGTGGTGATAGTCACTTTGAATTCATTGGGCTCTTTTAAAAATAACTGGCCATTCAAATAGCTCCTCACTACAATCCTTACCATGTACATTTTTTAGTTTAAAAATAGATGAAATGAAAAGGCACTCAGTTAATTTGCAACATAAGATTCAATTACTAAAAATAAAATGAATTAGGTTACCACTTATGAAACTACTCAAGATCTTGACTTAAATAAAGTAAACTAGAAGAATCTAGGTGCTCATGTTTTTATTATGGATTTTAAAAATGTCATCACCAACACTTTAGAGGTAAGATAATAATAGTGCGTAAGTTTGAAGGAAAGTTCTTTATCTCCTATCCATTGTCATACTCGAATGCTCCATCCAGTCAGATTAACTGTGTACTCTATCTCAAATATCCCTACATTCCTTCCCCAATAGCTGTGTTACACCTAACATTCCCTCTTCATTGCTCTTTGTACCCTTGTACCTTGTACAAAACATAACAAGTATCACTCAGACTGAGAAGCCTGTTCTGGCCACTTGTCCTCGTGGATTTTTTTTTCTCTTCCAAAAACCTAAAACACTATTATCCATACCATGCCTGTGTAATAATTATTTATTGCCATGTATGTTTATTTGATGGTTTGAGTATGCATCATCCTTCCAAGGACATACAATCAACAAATATTTCTGAGATGACTAAATGCCTACGTAGAAATGTACTATAATTAATCAGAAATTATTTATTAAAAATATACTATATGAAATTATTAGGTAGAACTTGTTTTCTTGCCAGAATTTCCACCTATATCAATAAATAGGTGGTTTCTCAGTTGTATACGTTTTCTTCACAGCCTGAGGGATACTAGGTATAGTCCTTTTCTCTGAAGATCATCAGTTTGAAAGGTACAAATATTAATTCATTGGTATTTTAATTTCCCTTCCTTTGATTACTGAGTAGATAAACGTTGTTAATGTATTTATCAGTCTTCTCCATTCTACTCTACAGAGAGAATAGGCATTACATCTTATGACTGCAATGGAGAGAAAACACACCACCTTCCTTTTCTGGTTTTTCCCCGTACTCTAGGTCAAGAAAGATGCTTCCTTAATACTCACTACTTTTATGACTACCAGTTTCCCATGTTTCTCTAAAAGCTCATCAACTTTCACTGTACTCTGGGTCCTCTGGGTGCTCTTAATTTGAAGTGTATATTGTGGATGTTTTTACCAGCTTTTGGAAAATAAGATTGCCTCAAAGTTAAAGGCAAATGAATGTGCAAAATTTCACATAGAAGAATAATTAAGTCAGTACTAGATAGCTTAAGAACAGCCTCCAACGTAAGGTCAGGCAGCAAAATCAATATGCTAGAAAGAGAAGTAAACACCTAAGAACAAGTTATAGTTTGAAAATCTAGAAAGAAGCTTTAGAATTTGAATTTAGCACTGGTGGATTTTGATTCTAGGTTCCCTTTTGTGTTAAATAGTGGCTATATTAGTGCTTGCCCAAGTTTTCTCACAGGGTTTATTGCAAGGATCCAATGAGAAAACATACGGGAACATAAAGATTAAGAATTCCAAAATTTAAAAATATATTAAACATGATAAGTGCTTAAGTATTGAATGATTAAGGCAAAATCATGAAAGTGTAAGTTGGAAGGAAAAGTGATATAAAATCTTTCCTCTAACTTTTTATCTTCTCTAGATTAAGAAGCAGACCACACGAGTTTAAAAAAAAAAGTTGGCTGCTTTAACTGCTACATTTATTCTTGGTTGTTCTAATGAAACACTATCTTTCATTTCTCTTAATGGAAGATGGCTAAATTCAATGAGATATTTGATACTTTTCTATAAAAGTTGTATCCATTACAATTTTTGTGTTCTACACAAAGGTTGTTAGTTTCATTTCAGAAATATAAAAAAAAGAGGATGTGATTTGTTGTGTACTTGGCAAAGCTGGCTTGTGAATCATCTCTAGGTGCTGTTGTGTTGGAAGTGAGCTGTGAGGGCTTCCATGGAGTAAAATTACCTCAAGTAAAGTCTATTGCCATTTAGTCTTTAGGGATCAGGAGAAGGTGTGCCATTCCTCTGCTCCAGACTCTGCTCTAGAGTCTGAACTAACAATATATTTGCCATTTAGTCCTGACCCAAGATGCTATTTGCATAAAGCAAATCTTCAGTTGCTCTTGAGGAGGGAAATGTAATCTAGTGTTGTTCTCTGTTGCATCTAATGTGATGGTGTTTAGCTGTCTTTAAGAGGAGTACATAGTGAGAGAGATGGAATTGCTCAGCTTGGAAAAGGAAAGGAACTCAAAAGACAGATCAAGGAAGTACTGGCTACTTACTAGATGCATGTTACACCATTCATATCTGTCCTGAAAATAAAGGAAAAACAATCATAATGGGACTTTCTTAAAGAGTTAGTATCTTTAAGAATTTAAGGTACTGGCATCTATTCCATGTTCCCTAAGGAAAATATGGTACAAAGAACCACAAAAATGATCATGCCTGCCAAAGAAGGCACTGGAGAGAATATATCCAGGCTAGAGTCAACCTTATTAATTGGCTTTTGAATATGTTTCATTATAAAATGTTTCTTCCAGTTTCAAAAGAAAATTGAGTAGAAGGAAGTCAAATAGGATTGAGGGGAAAAATTCCAGTTCTTAAAGTAGAAATAGGCCTTAATAAAGGTGAAAAATGGTACCAAAAACCAAGATCAATTCTAAATTCTGTAGTAGAAATATTTCAAGTCTGTGTAGGAAACTGTCTTCTTCACCTGGGAGGCAGGTTCAGTTATGTTAGGGAGTTATTGGGTAGAAAATAGAATGAAACATATAAGAGAACAGCTTGGAGATGAGGCTCATCACTGTTGAGACACAGGAGGGCAGTTCCTCTCTGAGAAGGCTGCCCTTCTCTCTAGGTTCTCTCCTGAGGCTCTCAGAATGAAAACTGCTGAGCTGTCAAACAGAATTCGGTCCTTTTTGGACTACTCAGTGCCAATACTAGGCTTAGTTTTCCTTTTTTTGCCCTGGAAACAGATTATTCTTTAGGCAGATTGCTTTAATTAGGACTGGTAGAGATATACAGTGAACCAGGCAGCAAAATCAGCCAGAGTCTTTATTCATTAGGGGACTCAGCAGAACATCTGGCTCCAGGTATTTTAGCAAAATTTAGTCTGGTTTAGTTTATGTTTGAATGAAATTCAGACACAACTATCCTCAAATTTTTTGGAACTTGTTACCTATAATACTGAATTATTTATTATTCTCACTAGTTTTCAGTTATTTTTGAGCATTTTCTGGCAAAAACCTGATTTTATTTGTTTCAGAGATAGCAAGTTAAGAAAGAATTTAGATAAGTTCCCAATTTTACGTTGAGTTGTAAGAGAAATTAGTTTATATTGAGTATGAGGCAGTGGTGTGCTAGAGCTAATAACTCTTACCAGCTGGTAAGAAATGATTGTGCCCAAGTCTTCCAACTCTCCAACATGATGTCATGTTGGTAGCTTGAAGTCAGCCACAGTGGGAGTGTTTAAACTGAGGAAATCATGAAATGCTACCAATCAGTGTTTTTCCCCAAGAGACAGAGAGCCCATTATTAAATGTTTACTAGGGCACAACTGAAGATAGGTAATGCCAGCTAGAAGGGAACAGAAAAATCAATCACTAAAACCTGAAGTAAAATTGAGGTTGCTGATGGAAAGACAGCTGAGGCCACTAAATAACCTGAAATAACATATAATGTAGGAGACTGTTCTTTAAACATCAATAAATATATAAGTATATAAATTCAAGCAAAATAGTGGGTGATAACATAATTATAAAGAAGCAGTGGTTATCTTATCCTCATATAACAGTTTGCAAAACATAGGCAATGGTATCATCTTAATCGGTTTAACAGTAGAACTTATTATATTGAGAATCATTACCTTCAATATTTTATAGGTGAGAAAATGAAGACTTATTGAGGTCAAATGTTGTCCAAGTTCTGATAGCTGGTATATGACAAAAACAAGATAGTGATTTTTGGTTGGTTTTTGTGCTATAACTCAAATGTTTTCCTAGAAGTTGGCTGTTATTATTCAATACTATTCTTGGCTCATTTTATTTTCTTAGATATGTGTGAGATGAGCCACAGCCCCAAGCTCATTCCTCTTCTACTGCACATGCTCAGCTTCATTGAGGTTCCGCACTGGTTGTCCACCAGATGTTCAATGTTATCTCCCTACTGAAGGTTGTGACAAAACCCCAGAGAGTAAAACGACGGCAATCTGTCAACCAGTCATCATTATATATTTTTTTTTCATTTCCATTATTCTCCACCTTATGTCACTGTTTTTAGTGTGTGAATTGCTCATTGTTTACTTCTGCTTATTTCTTTGATCACTATTTTTAATTTTAATGACACTCAATTGCTGAGAATACTCTTTGGAGAAAAGCTATACTTTTCTTCAGTAAAGAGAAAGACAACAAAGACATATCCATTACTCTTAAGAAATCCAGAGGTGCAGGATGTTTTGCCATCAACAGCAGGAAGTGTGATGGATGCCCCGATTTACATTTCAGTCCCATCAGATTGTTGCTGAAAATTATGATGGAGTGGTTATTTACCCACTAAAACTCACAATTTAATTGAAGAAGGTTGAATTTGAATCACCCTGCAAGCAACCAGAATTTTAGTTAAGTATTTAGAATTGTGAGATGTTGAAGTATGACTTCATTTTTTTATTTTCTTCTACTTGCCTCTTCTTTCTAAATCTAATTCAGTAAATCAAAAACTTTATTAACCAAAATTAAATAGCAGTAAATATGTTAAGTGCAGGATGTGCAAACATGAACATATCAACAAAGATCCTGTCCTAAGCGAGTTCATGGCTATGTTCCAATTACAAATAAAACTATTTATAATAAAATGTGATAATAAATACATTAGATATAGGTACTAAATGACTATGGGATTACAGAGGAGAGGGAGTGATTAATTTTCAGCAGGAACTTAGAAAGTCTTCACAGAACTAATGATATTTTATCTGGACTTTGAATTATGAAAGCAATTTTTCTATATACATGAATTAAGAAGGGTGTTCTGCGTACTAAGTAAAACATGGCTAAAAGTCACAGAGGAAATGAATGTTGGTCTGATAAAATAGTATGCACTGGATGTGGTACAATGCTAGGAGATAAGGATTAAAAATTCAGCAAAAGATAAATTGTGAAGAACTTTGAATGTCGGGCTAACTTTTCAGAAAGTTATCTAATAGGTGTTGCTGGTCCCACTGGAAGTTCTTAATCATTCTTCTTGTTTATGTATGAGCCCACAAAAGATTGGACTTTAATCTCATTCTGAGTCATACTCTGAATATTAAGTAAAAACAGAACATATCCTGGTTGAGTAGCCCTTGAATAAAAATTGTCTATTCAAATAATTTATACACAAATATTTCTCAGTACTTCCTTTGTACCTCAGATTTCTTCTAGGCATTGAAGTACGGTGGGGAATAAAACAGACATTTGTGACATGACAGTATTATTTTTTGCAACATTTAGAAAACTTCATTCTGAGTATTCATCTAACTGTACAGAATAATTTTGGGTTAAATATTCAGGATTTATAAAGAGTTTGAGGATTAAAAATATGATCTTTATGACTGCCTCTTCCATTCTACTTGGTATTTGTGGAATGAACTTCCTGTTGCTGAGTCCACAAGCAGTATGACAATTTACACAATCCATTGGTCAGTAAAAGTTTGACCATCACCAAAGTATTAGCACATATAATGGACCATTTATAGCATTATTTTTAGAAACCAAGCTCTGTACTTGTTAGTAATTTAGTTGATACAAGTCTGTAAGTTAGGTAGTACTGTCGCCTCTACTTTGTTTATCAGAAACCCAGTGTAAATCACTGGGTAAATCACTTACATCAAATCACTTAATGTAAGTGACTAAGTCAATTGGCTTATTTGTTGATAGTTTCTGCAGGTAAATTCAAACTCAAATTTGTCTAGCCCCTGGATCAAATACCAACATTTCTTGTATAAATTTATTCGTACCTGTTTATTTGTATATTGCATAGGGAGCTAAAGAAGTCATCAAGTGGGATAGGTATAGGTCTTTCCATTTGTATCTACCCAAGTACTAGTAATAAAAAAATATTAAATCTACATTAAATACCTACTAATCCACCTAAAAAACCTAGAGATTAAATGGAATCTAAGTGATGCTGTATTTTATTGTTTCTTTAGGAAATGATAGATAACTTCTGCCAAACCAACAAAGTATGTTACATAAAACCAAATCTCTGTCTTCTTTTTAATAAGAAAGGTGTATCTTAAAAGATTCATAAAATTTTATCCATTTGTTGAAACCTAAGTAATTTCTGTCTGATTAGCATTAAAAAAATTAAACTCACTCTCCAATTAAGTGAGAATTTTGCTAATAAATAATGTTTCTCTTAAAAGCAAAGATATTGATTTTATTAAAAACAACATATACCTAATTGAATGATAAGGATGCATCTTCTTAGAAAATATGAAAAATACATGCAAATCCAACACTACTGTTTTGATTCTAGAAAGCAGAGTTTTACATAAACATGTTTTCTTTTTCAATTAAAAAATAAGACTTACCACTATTTATATACAGTCAGAATATATGGATAGATAGATGGAAAGATATTGAGAAGATGAAATTCTATCAATTAAACTATCTGGGTATAGTTATAAGATTCTATTATCAACAAATATTTTCCAACAATTTTCATCTTATAAATATTGGAATTTTCACAGGGCTTTAGCTGAAATCTTATTCACAATTGTCTTGTCTGTCTCAGTTCTTCAAGGCTCTGTAAACATTAGAGCAATTTTGCTATTGCTAGCTAGTATAGGAACTTGAAAATGGCATTTTGAATGTAGATGTAAATTGAGTCTGCCAAGGAAATTCTTCTTACCCATTCACTGCAGACAAGGTTTTTCTTGTGTGGGCATTGCAGCATTAAAAATGGGAAGTGTAAATTTAGACTTTCTGCATTATGATTTGCAATCATTATAAATAAGGACACTAGAAACCCTGGAAATCAAAATAAAAATATCCCCACTGGGCCCATCACACCAGTTCTCTTTGTTGGCTTTTTCTTGAATTTCTCATTATTTGCTCATCTGAGATTATATATGATAGATGTTGCCATCCAGCAGCTGACCTCTTAAGAGGTGATAAAATAAACTGCCAAAAGACAAGCTAAATATATAGATTTTTTTTAAGGTACCAGGTTTCTTTCTTTAAAAGGTATTAAAATATGAACAGTACAAAAAATCAATGGATTCCCACCCATGGAGATGGAGACCTGACATTGGATCTTGATTAGCTGCTAGTAGGTCTTCAGTGAAAGTTGCTTCCTTTTATCCCCAGAGATATCCTTAACCATGAAACCAGGTTACTTTAATTCCATTTTATGACCATCTTAGGAAAGGACACAGTGTGTTAGTCTCATTGCTGGACTCTTCAGATTCATTCGCATGCATTAACCTTCATGGTATTTGTTGAGTTATTTGACTCTTTGTATATCATGAATAATTTCATTAAACATTAAGAATTTACTCACACTGTATCTTTGTGTATTTTTAAATATTTACAATTTGTAATTCCGAATAAATATGTAATAGGTGGGGCAGTGTTTCTAGGTTTTAATATTGCTTAAACCTGTCATGTACTATAACCTTTTGGGGCTTATATAATATTCAGCTCCTTAATTCAGCGTCAGAGCTGTTATCATATGTTGATGGGAAAATAACAGCCATGTTGGGGCTCTCCAGTCACTAATAATTCCTATTTTGATTTGATTAGCATATAAATGTTCCTAGATTTATGCGGTGTCAGGGGAAAATGTATTAAAAATACTCTCAGGGTTCTCTCCTTCTCTCATTTTAATCAGGCAAGAGAGAAAGAATCTTGTCATGCATGAAGTCTAACTTGCCTTTCTTTAAATCCTTGATTTAAAGAAGTTTCCAGAAAAAAAAAATTGGTAAAAGATGACATCAAAGGAGACTTTATTTCATCGGTTATAATCAGGAATCATTAATGAAATAGACCTTTTCTTCTTTTTGTCTTTCCCAGGATCCATAATGTAGTGGAAGAGTAAGTAGATAAAGATTCCGCTCACAGAGACATTTCAAATAAACTCTAGCCAGATCACCCAACAACTGGCAAAGCATCTCCTCAGAGTAATCCTAAATAATAAGAGCCCAGTCAACAAAAGTTACAGAATAGGCTTCTGTACATTTCTCTTTCTCTAATACACTGAAAAGATCAAATACATCTATTTTATCTTTGTTGCCATATTATGAGTGCTCCTAAAGTATGTGACCAAAAAGAATTTTGTGATGTCAGAAAAAATGTGACTACAGTCATAAACACACAATCTCTTAAAAATCTTTGCATTAATTGTATTAGAAGAAAGTGAAAATGGAAAGGAAGGGGCAATGCTAAAAAGAACCATAGATGAGAATCAAAGCTCTATTGGATTAAAACTATCAGGCAGAGATAAAGCATCTCTGTCTGATAAGTGCTAGTATTAGCTCTCAGCACTGAGCCTTCCATAAAAGTAATTTTCAAAAGAAGAATTTAACCAAAACACATGAATTGTGAATAATCAATTATGAATTAATGTCTATCTAGAAGTAAATTGATCATCTTTCAGTAAATACACTGGATCAAAAAAAATCCAATTTATATGAAAAATACAAGGCAAAAACAATCAAGAATAAAATCTAAAGTATAGATATATATGCTTTAGATAGTGATTTTAAAGTTATATTTAGAAAAAAAGATGAATGAGATGATTACATCATTCTTATACAATTAAATGTATTTATTATTATTTTTTTAAATGTTTATTTTTGGGAGAGAGAAAGAGAGAGAGACAGAACACAAGCAAGGGAGGGACAGAGACAGAGGGAGACACAGAATCTGAAGCAGGCTCCAGGCTCTGAGTTGTCAGTACAGAGCCTGACATGGGGCTTGAACCCGCAAACCATGCGATCGTGACCTGAGCCGAAGTCGGATGCTTAACTGACTGAGCCACCCAGGCACCTTGAATTAAATTTATTTTTTTCTTTTTAATCAGCTTTATATTTTATGTGTCTTTTTATTGCTGATCATTTTTTTGAATGTTCATGTTCTGAACATCTAAGATCAAATTTTGAGTAGCCAGGAATTTTTATCTCAAACTGTCTCATTTTGAGCTTAATGTTTCTCAGCAATATTCAGTGCACATTCAAGACAATATTCGGACACATATCTGCACATATCAGATAGATAGGTGCTACCTTCTTAAGAAATTATCTTGTTGCTTTGCTTCTTACTATGTAGAGCACATGTCCTTTAAAAGTCTTGACTTTTTACTGGTAGAACTTCATTATCCTCGTAGGCTACTCCCAATTCATCCTTCTTGCCAGTGTCATTTAAAAATGGGGTCTTCCAGGGGCACCTGGGTGGCTCAGTCGGTTAAGCATCCTACTTCAGCTCAGGTCCTGATTTCGCTGTTGGTGGGTTCAAGCCCCTAGTCGGTCTCTGTGCTGACAGCTCAGAGCCTGGAACCTGCTTTGGATTCTGAAAACTACCAATAATTTCATCAGGATAGGAGTAGCCTTATTGACAGAGACCTCCAAGTGATATGTGATAATATGAGAAAAACACCTATAGCCATATAACACTTTAAAACCTCAAGGTCAGTGGGGTGCCTGGGTGGCTCAGTTGGTTAAGCATCTGACTTTGGCTCAGGTCATGATCTCATGGTTTGTGGGTTTGAGCCCCACATTAGGCTCTGTGCTGACAGTTTAGAGCCTGGAGTCTGCTTTAGATTCTGTGTCTCTTTCTCTCTCTGCCCCTCCTCCACTTGTGCTCTCTCTCTCTCTCTCTCTCTCTCTCTCTCAAAAATAAATAAGTGTAAAAATAAATAAATAAATAAATAAATAAATAAATAAATAAATAAAACCTCAAGGTCAAAGAAGAGAATAAAAATAGATCAGAGTAAATATATATAAATATATATAATAGATATTATATAAAAATATAAAATATATACAATGTAGATATAAAATATAGATACAGTATATATATCTATATCTACATTGAGATATAGATATATAGATATAGATATAGATATAGATATAGATATAGATATAGATATAGATATATAGTTGAAATGTTAAAAAAAAACTTTGAATTCCCCTAAGTTATTTGATCAAGTGTAAGGATAAAATAAAGTTACTTAACAAAAGACAAAAATTGACAAATTTTCCCTGTCTCCAGCTCTCTAAGAACTACTAATGTCAGATTCCAGAAAGGTAAAACTATAAGGGAAAAAAGATTCTACAGAAGGCAATGGCTAATAATTGATATAACTTACTTTTAATAAAATAGCAATTTTGTGGTTAATTTTTCCATAAATATCGGAAACTAAAATTCCACATGAAATTAACATGAGATTAGAATGGGAGAAAAGGACAGGGTAGAGATATACTTGGACTCCACTCCTGCCTTGTACAATAAAAGGTAAAGTTAATGAAACATTTAAATGGCACTTTAGGAAGAAAAATAATGTTATGTGTTTGTAACATTGTATACGTAAAATTCTGTTTCCAGTAATGATAGGGTAAGTAATTTGGACCAGTATTTCAACTAAGGACTATAAAACCTTGACAAAGATTTTTTTTTAATTTACATTTAAAGGCACAGGGATACTGTCAAAATAGTGAAAAATTACAGGGCCAAGATCTAGGAGACAAAGAAAATCTAGCCAGGAGAAACAAGTGTTTGAAGCTACTACTTCTCAAGGTATTGACCAAACATAGGAAACTGGAAGGCTGGGGAACCAAATGGAAGCTTGATGAGTTAAAGGAGCTGGAGTCCAACACTAGAGTTCAGGGCCTCACATTGTGGAGTGATGGGGCTGTGGGTCTATGTGGTGAAAGTGAACACAGAACAGAGACAATCTCTTTTAGGAAATGGAATTCAGATTAGAAAAATATCTCTGATTTAATTCAGGTTAACCAGCATTGGTAGATAACTGCAAGATTAAAAAAGTGAAATGTAAATGTTCTTTAGATGTCTAGAGGAAATATATTATTATCTCACTCCTGAAATTATCTCATTTTTTCCCATAAATAATGTCTGGCTGTCAGAAATAATCAAATGTTTGAGAAAATGAAACAATGTTATTGAAACTCAGAAGAAAGAACAGACAATAGAGAGAAATTCAGTCGCTTAAATAATGGAATTATTAGATATGACTTTAATTATGCTTACTGTATGCAAGAAATAAAAGCATAGTCTGTTTCAGAGAAATTAAGACTACATAAAGGATCAAAATGGATATCCTAGAATTGAAACAAAACACAAGTAAATAAAATTATAAACTAGGGGTGCCTGGGTGGTTCAGTTGGTTGAGTGTCCAACTGTTGGTTTCGGCTCTGGTCATGGGATCAAGCCCTGCATCAGGCTTCCTCATCCAAGCTGAGCAAGGAGTCTGCTTTAGGTTCTCTCTCTCCCTCTCTCTCTCTCTTTCTCTCTTTGCCCCTCTCCCCACTCAAGCTCTCTTTATATATAAAAAATAAAAAAATAAAAAATAAATAAAAGTAGGAACTAAGTGATAGGATAAACGAGAAATAAGATGCAACAGAAGAGAGAATCAGTGAAGTAGAATATAGTGGAATTATACAGGATGTATACATATCCAAATAAAGCACAGAAATGAAATAAATAAATAAACACATTGTAATAGCACATAATATATACAATGTAAAGGTATAATATATACTCAATTTCAATATAAGAATAAAAGAGAGAGCAGAAGCAATATTTGAAGATAAAATGAGTATTTTCAAAAGTGAAAACAACTTTAAATAATGAATTAAATAAGAGGAATAAATAAACACACACAATAAAATTGCCAGAATCCAAAAGCAAAAGAAAATATTAAACATAAATGGAGAGTCAATCATCAATATAACAGCAGTAAGGTTTACAGCTGACTTGCAAAAGAAACAATGAGAAAAAAAGATATTAGAATGATAAAATATTAAAAGTGAGAAACATATTAGCATCAAAGATACAATAGCAACATTTAAGCTGTTGTGAAAATTAAATGTTTATTCTAGGAAAAAAGAGAAAGATCTAAAATCAGTAGCCTGTACTTCCACCTTAAGACACTATGGGAAGTAAGACAAGATAAACAAAGGAAGCAGAAAGAAGGGGAGCACACAAAAGGAAACAGAAACCAATAAAATAGAAAGGAGAAAATAAATAAAAATCTGTGACACCCCAAAACTTGTTTTCTGTAAGATCATCAAAATTAAGAAATCTGTTGCCAGGTTGATAAAGAAAAAATGAGAGAAGAGATGGATTACCACTATCAGGAAAGGAAGAGGGAACATCATTACTGATCACGCAAACATTAAAGGATAATGAGATAATATTCCTACACCATTATGAACATAAATTTGACAACTTAGATCAAAGGAGCTACTTTTTAGAAAGACAAACATATCATAACTAACCTGATATGTTCTCTATTAAAGAAATTGAATTTATAGCTAAAAATATTCAAAAATAAGTTAAAATATCCAGATGGATTCAGTGATTACTTCTTTCAAATATTTGAGGGGGAAATAGTACCATTTCTAAACAATCTCTTCCAGAAAATTGGAGAGAGAACCTCTCTCTACTTAGGTTAAAGATGAATGAGTACCCAAAATTTGGTACATCCATATAATAGAATACTACTCATCAATAAAAGAGAACAAATTATTGATTCACACAAAAAAGATGAATCATAAATGTACTTTTTTAAGTGAATGAAGCCAGACTCAAAAAACTATACACTATGTGATTCAATCTATATGATATTCTGAAAATGGCAAAAGTTTAGGAATGGATGAGAGACCAGGGTTGTCAGGTTGGACTACCAAGGGATTGACTATAAAGGAGTCATAAAGGGGATTTGCGGTGATGGAATAGCTTTGTTTCATACTGTGGTAATGGCTACATGACTGTGCACTTGTCAAAACTCTTAGAATTATGTATAACAAACAGTGAAATTTACTGTATTCAAATAAAAAAAAAGTCACCAGATTGTCGGGGATTCTTTGACTACAGTTTAGACTATGACAAATGACTCTAACTGAATTATAAATATATGACATGGGGGGGGGGTGGAATGGCTGAGCTAAATCAGTTTGGTAAACAGTGTTTTGACTGGATACTGTAATACTAAATGAAAAAATAACCATACATATACACTCACTCCAGTTGGTAAATTTGCTTTTCACAGAGGCATAGGTTAGTAATTATGATATTGTTTTACCTATTTACTAGAGTTAAACAAACAATTTGTTGACAGCAGGAGACAGTTTTCTCACTGTCAGGATACACTTTATAAATAAGCAGGGACACAAGACAACAATGAATCCTGCATTCCTGGATTAGTGTGTGTGTGTGTGTGTGTGTGTGTGTGTGTCTATAGGTAAGAATACAAATGTCCTATCTTTGCCCACTGAAAGAGACCAGAAGCAATGATACCCAAGTAGCAAAAGTACATACAGGGCTCAGATCTTGGTTTAAAAATGCCATTCTCCAGACAAAGGAACCAAAAATGTTTAATTCTAGAGCTTAGGCAGAGAAAATATCAGATAATTCAGCATCTAGTAGTTCCAAAAGTTAAGTAAGTGCAAATAAAAAAGGAAAAGTTATATCAGAAGGACGTGGGATTCAGTCTGAAAGAACTCCCAATGGCTAAAGCAACAATAATTGGAACAATATAAGTACAGAAAGCATTGGATTATAACTGAAATATACATGCATATATATTTATATAAATTGATGATTGAATAATAATTGAATAATTAAGTCAAAATTAGATGATAATAATTATTTTACAATCTTCCTTCCAGAATAATTTCAATAAATAAATGTAGAAGGAGGGGCGCCTGGGTGGCGCAGTCGGTTGAGCGTCCGACTTCAGCCAGGTCACGATCTCGCGGTCCGTGAGTTCGAGCCCCGCGTCGGGCTCTGGGCTGATGGCTCAGAGCCTGGAGCCTGTTTCTGATTCTGCGTCTCCCTCTCTCTCTGCCCCTCCCCCGTTCATGCTCTGTCTCTCTCTGTCCCAAAAATAAATAAACGTTGAAAAAAAAAAATTAAAAAAAAAAATAAATGTAGAAGGAATGAGAGAAATAGAAAATATCATTAGAACATCACAGTAATAATTACTTCAGACAAGATCCACTGACAAAAACTAAAATTAGTAAGTGAAACTTGAAGGGGAGATAGGAAATTTGCATACCCTTAAAGTAATTTTCCATAATATGTATTAATAACTGAGGTTGTTTACCTATGCACACAAATTATTTGATACTCCTCCCTCCAGGAGGTGGAGCTTAAATTTTCCCTCTTACGATGAGCTGGACTTTGTCTAACTTGCAAACAGTAGAGTATGGAAAGAAAAATTACCAACTTTACAATGGAGCAATCTGTCAGGCACCACCACAGCCAAGTGATCAAGATTAACTTCACCAGGAATAAGCCATTTTGATATGTATTTCCACAAATGATGCAGTGAGAAGGTTTCTTCACCTCTCGGATTTATTTCACAAAAATCTACAGCCCTAGTCTAATCAAGAGAAAATATCAGACAAAACCAAATGAAAGCGATTCTACAAAATAACATGACCAGTAAGTACTCTTCAAAAGTGTTCAAGTTCATTACAAGCAAGGAAATACAAAGAAACTTACTGATTCAAGGAGATTGAAGAGATATGACAAATGCTATGTTGTATTATAAACTGGATCCTGCAACAAAAAAAGGATATTAGTGGGAAAAGTGATGAAATATACATAAAGCTGCTATTTCCTGATATACATTCTCCTCTTGACCCTCAATAATATAATCTTCAATTTTTATTCACTTACATTGTTAACCAGGTGAAGATTACATTTCCCAATCTCTTTGCAGCTTTATCTGACCATGTGACTATGTGTAGTTTCAATGAGATTTGAGAAGTAGTGTATGCAATTTCAAGGAGCTTCCTCAAAGTGAGCAGGCACATCCTTCCACTTCCTCCCACAATCTGTCACCTGGAACAGGACCCTTCCAGGACCATGAGTTGGAGCCAAATCAAAGGAATGGCTAAGTAGAGAAGTGGAGAGTTCCTGAATTCCTTCTACCACATGGAACTCATAGTCCCCAGACTGCTTTCTTTTTAAAAGAAATCTCTCTTCTTTAGGCCATTATTTTTTAGGTATTTTTTCTTGATTCCAAAAGTAACCCTAAATAATATGTTACTTTATAATTGTTTCATGTGTTCTTTTTAGTTTTCCTCCTTAACAATACTGTAAGCTCAGGTGACTATTCTACTTCCTGAGAGGGAAACAACTCAATAGCCAATCCATAGTAATAATTAATAAAAACTCATTATAAAAACTCATTAGATTGATTGACTAATCATCATTCTACTCCCAAAATACCTGAGGACAAGACTCCAAACCATGTCAGAGTTGCAAAATAACCCTATAGGCAAGTTTGTAAATCATGTAAGGTTTACATTTATCTGTGAAATTTCACTGCACTGCCCTTTAGTGCAAGTATGAGTCGCCCTGCTTCTGAAGGTATTTCAAATCCTGAGCATAGCAAATATTTAACTTTATAATGAGTTCACTATTAAGAACTGAAATGGCTATTTGTGTCTCTGTTCATATATTGATACCGTGGCATTTATTGATTTGTATGCTCTGCTTATCACTATGACATTAATCCTTATTAACAGTAATGCAGCTTACCATAAGTCTAATTAAGATTCCCCAGGATAAAAATGAGATTGGGACAATTCTTATTTTTGCCTAAACCAGCTTGTCCATTCTGATTTGTCGGACATTCCCTATTCATCTATTGGAACTGTTGCTTTTCATTAACTACACAAAGTAATATGTCGTTTTGAGAGAATGGTGCCTGAGAAAATCAGATGGTGTTTTAAAAATTCATTTATGAGAATAGAGAAAAATGAGCATATGAAGAGAATCAAATAGTATTATTAATGTTATTAATAACAATAACTACCTTTGAGAATTTTTCTCCATATCTGGGAATTATATTGGCTCTAAATGTAACTGCTTGGTTACTAAATGGAAACAAGTGTAACTTTTACCATCTGGATTGGTGGGGTTGGGGGAGACTTTACTGCGATGTTTATCTCTTAGTTACAAGATGTGATTTTCTTTACCTGATGTGATTTTTTTTATAAGATGATGGAAATAGATATAGACTTGGGCTTGCAATTTACATTTGATCAATTCATCAGATGTGGGTTCCTTCTCATTAACCAGTAGTGATAGAGTCTTTTTTTTTTTACTGTTTGTTTATTTTGAAAGAAAGAGAGAGAGCTTGAGTGAGGGAGGAACAGAGAGAGAGGGGGAGAGAGAGACAGAGAGAGAAATCTCCCAGCTGCCAGTGCACAGCCCAACGTGGGGCTTTATCTCATGAATTGTGAGATCATTACCTGAGTTGAAATCAAGAGTCAGACACTCAACCCACTGAGCCACCCAGGAGACCCCAGTAGTGATGGAGTCTTGAAATAATTTATTTTCCCCTGAATTTAAGCTTCTGAATATATAATCTATGGTACAAGATATAACATCACACAGCAAGAGTACTTGTGGAGAAGAATATCAAGTCTCTTCTTTGCCTCTCAGGGATATTCCATTTAAATCAGTTCTACTCATGTAAGATTTGTACAGAGAATTCCAAAGAGAAAAGTTGAACTATCCCCAAACTAAATTATGCCTTCTGAACATTAGGACACCACCATCATTGTATTTGATCAACAATAATGATAAAATTCTCATGCATAAAGGTGCTAAACAGTGCTGAATTCTCAAGCAAGATTTTTATCTCAAGACAAATTGCATTTATGAAGCAATATGCAGATACTTCTGAAAATATCTGGAATAACTACCCAACTTTCTTTTAATTAATTTACTTTTTTTTTTTTACACTCCAAGTGAGTTCCCCATCTATTTCTAAAATTATTCTACAGTGACACCAGGATGACTCAGTCAGGTAAGCATCTGACTCTTGGTTTTGGCTCAGGTCATAATCTCACAGTTCATGGGTTTGAGCTCTACGTCGGGCTTTGTCTGCATTGACACAAACAGCAGATCCTCTGTCTCCCTCTCCGGTTCTGCTTCGGCTCAGGTCATAATCTCACAGTTCATGGGTTTGAGCTCTACGTCGGGCTTTGTCTGCATTGACACAAACAGCAGATCCTCTGTCTCCCTCTCCGGCTCTGCTTCTCTTGAGCTTGCATGCTCTTTCTCTCTCAAAAATAAATGAACATTAACAAATTTTAAATTATTCTTCTGACTTTTTAATTGTTAATACATAAACAAAGTATCAAATTCAAACAATGAAAAAAGTTGTACAGCATAAAAAAGATTAAGTCTTTCATCATTTTCCTATGTCATCTAGTTCTACTAGGAGTTAACCATGGTTACCACTTTCCATGTGTATGATCATAGGCAATTTGTCCATATAATGTGTGTATATTTATATATAGGTTATGTTTGTATATAAATACTTACATGTATACAAATGCTAACAGCTAGATATACTATCGGGAACTTTGATTTATTGTATTGAGGGGTATATATAATTATAAGGGCAGCTGCTTCATTCAGTAAATACATAGAATTCCATTATGTAAATTTAATATTTATGTGATTTTAATCTTTTGCTATGATCAACAATGTGCAAAGGACATCCTTATATAAATTATTTTATTCTTACATAAATTTTGTTTTATTAATTATATTTTATAACAAGATATCTGTAGAATACTTTAATAGAATTATATTTGCTAGGTCAAACAGCATGCATGCTTTTCTTCTTTAAAATTTGATTGAATGTTGTCACATTGCACTGTATAAAAAATGTACCAGTTTATACTCTTATAAACCAACAGTTTATAAGAATACTGATTGTCTGGTAATCTCACCAACACTGAGTATTAAGCATTTTGTTGTTTTCAGTTGGGTAAGTTAAGAATAGTATATCATTGTTTTTTTCTTTTTCTTTTTATTAGGTTTTTTTTTTTTTTAATTCTCAAGTTGGTTAACATACAGTACAGTCTTGGCTTCAGGAGTCAGTGATACATCTCTTACACATGACACCCAGTACTCATCCTGCAGAGTGCCCCCCTCCAATGCCCATCACCTATGTAACCCACCCCTCCATCAATCCTCAGTTTGTTCTCTGTACTTAAGAGTCTCTTATGGTTTTCCTGCCTCTCTGTTTTTATCTTATTTTTCCTTCCAGAGTGTATAATGTCAAGCGAAATTAGTGACAGAAAGACAAATATCATATGATTTCACTCATGTGGTATCTGAGAAACTTAAGAGATGAACATAGGAAGGGAACCATATCATTGTTTTAATGTGCATTTGAACTGTTTCATTTGCTCATTTTTTACTGGTTTGTTGGACTTTTACCTACTGACTTTTAAGAAATCACTTCAGTGTTCACTTTGGCAGCACATGTACTAAAGAAAAATCACTTTACATATTAAAAGTTCTTTATCTGTTAAGAAAATTAATCCTTTTTTGGAATGAATTGCAAGTATTTTTATAATTTGTTTTACTTTTTACTTTATGGCTTATTCACAAAATTTAGATTTTTGTGTAACTGAATTTCATCAATATTTTATGGCTTCTGGAGAAACAGTACTTTATGTTTTATTGTTTATTTTTACACTTAAATTTTTAATAATTTGGGCTTTATTTTGGTATGAATATGAAGTAGAAATCAAGTTTATTATATTTTCAGGTGACTAGTCAATGGTCTCTGAGCCATATATTGAATAATCTATTTTTCTAGTAATTTGAAATACCATCTTTAGCATACACCAAATACTAACATAAAAGCTAGTACTTGAGACCATTTACTATGGGCTCTCTCTCTCTCTCTCTGTCTTCTGCTCCCCCCTCTCAAAAATACATAAAACTTTTAAAAAAGAACATTTCCATATAATAGCTCATTTCTTTCTCAAAATCATCCCATCCTAAATTTCTATGTATGTTGTAATATGCTGTAGGTGGTTTGTACTGGTTCCCAAGAGGAAATTGTAAAATTTCTACGATTTATAAAGCCAACTCTTCAGGTCATTGTTAAAAATTGTATCAGCATAAAATTTAACAAGCAATAAAACAAACATAAGTAAAAACAAAAGTAATAAATATTAAAAACTAATCTTTCTAATTATTTTACTATTATTAATGCTTTTGAAGTTATTTACCTATAGAAGAGTACGATAGAAATACTGTGTAATGATGTGCTACTACACATCTCTTCCAGTTCTGTGTTTGGTAACATCATATTTACAGCTTGGAATTAGCCATGGTGGGAATTTTTACATTACATAAATTGGCAAAGGCTAAAAATTAAGATATTTTTCTCCTCTGTGAACCTATTGTTAAACATTACCAGCACACATTTGTAATTATTTATATAGGAATCATTATGTCCTTATAACTATATGCTATGTATATGTATGTTTATATATACGTACGTAAGTGTATGTATATATGTATATGTGTGTGTATGATTGTATATTTCCAAGTATCTCATTTCTTTCTTTGTCTGACTATTCTACTAATACCAACAGTTTTAATTGCAAGACGTTTCACTATTATATGAGAGTCACAAATCATTATTCTCTACTTTCATATTTTACCTGGCTATTAATGCTTTAAAATTTTCTGCATTATTTTTTCTTTTACTTTCATCTGGTTTTCCTGATAATTACTGTGCTATTTTTTTTAATTGGGATTAAGTTAAATTTATAGATTACTTAGCCATGTTCAGGAAGCTCTGAGTATACTTACCAGGAACACAGTATCTGTTTACATTCATTGATATCTTTTTTTGCTTTCCTCTGAAGCTGTTCTGAGTCCTTGCTTTTCTTCACTCTTTTTAAATCATGTTGGTGTTATTTGTTCCTTAAAGATTTGGTTAAATTCTTCTTTTGAAACTTGAGTGTATTTTGTTTGTTTGTTTTGTTTTGTTTTGTTTTCAAGCATAGGAGTTGGTTAATGGAGATAGTAAATTACTTGGCTATTTTCTCCTTTACTTCCATGGCGATTGATCTGTTTAGATTCTACTTTTTGGGTTCAGCTTTAATAATTTTATATTTGTCCTGAAAATAATCCATTTTATTCACATTCTCACACAGATTTGAGCAGAGTAGTCTATTGAGCAGCCAATCAGTACCCTGCCTGTATCCTCAGCCCTTCTCTAGTCATCATTTTCATCTCTTTGCATGAAGCTTTGTCTAAGCTGTGGGAGGCAGCCTAGAAATGCCTACGAATTAATTAGTAGCAGCTGGGAGCATCATTCAAACGATGATTGACAGAAGTCAGTGTGTATATGTTCCCGTTCCCTCACCCATGTGTGAGGTAAATCTGAAGATTGTGCTTTAAACTATTTCCCAGATTAAGCTTTAGTTACCACCCCGTGGTGATAGCTGTCTTGATGACAGTTCTTTATAGACTGTTTTCTTTTTGCTTTTTCTCTATGCCATGAGCCTCCCCAATAAACTACTTGCACCAGAAATCCTTGCCTGAGAATCTGCTTCTGTGCAAACTCAAACTAACACATGGATTAATTTTCTTATCTTTGTATCTATATCTCTGATTATTTCCTTAAATTTATGTTTATTTTGTTAATGCATCAGCTTTCTTTTTTTTTTTTAACGTTTATTTATTTTTGAGACAGAGAGAGGCAGAGCATGAACGGGGGAGGGTCAGAGAGAGAGGGAGACACAGAATCGGAAGCAGGCTCCAGGCTCTGGGCCATCAGCACAGAGCCCGATGCGGGGCTCGAACTCACAGACCGCGAGATCGTGACCTGGCTGAAGTCGGATGCTTAACCGACTGAGCCACCCAGGTGCCCCAATGCATCAGCTTTCTATCTCTCTGATCTTTATTATTTTATTAAAACATTTATCTTAATGTTCTCCATGGAGGGAACTCCCTCCCTCAGAAAGCATTGAAAACGTGTGGGGCTTCTTGATTGTCATAATAACTAAGGGGAGTGATACTTACTTAAAGTCCGTAATGCTATATGTTCTTCATTTGGCATCACACACCTTCCTAAAACAAATGAACTACTGCCCAAAACACCAATAGCAACCATGTTGAGAGATCTGTATTATTAGATCTTCCAAAGAACTGAAGTGCTATTGATTTTCTGTTTTCTAATTCATTAACTTTGGTGTTAATATATGATTATTTATTTTTTCTGTTTACATGAGATTTTTTTTTTCTATTTGTAACATATAATTAGATTCGTAAGACTTTATATCATAAATGCTTAACTCAATTTTTATTTTTATTTGTGTATAGTTGACACAAATGTTACATTAGTTTCAGGTGTACAGCATAGTGATTCAACAAGTTTACATGCTATGCTGTACTAGGCTCACCACAAGTATAGCTACCATCTGTCACCATACAATGCTATTACAGTATCATTGACTGTATTCTTTATGCTGTGCCTTTTCCTCCCATGACTTACTCATTTCATAACTAGAAGCCTGTGTCTCCTACTTCCCTTCACCCATTTTGCCTATTCTCCCACCCCCTTCTCCTTTGTCAGCCATGAGTTTGTTCTTTGTATTTATAGATCTGATTCTGTTTTTGTTTTTTTTTTTCATTTGTTTTTTCATATGATTCATCATATGAGTGAAATTATATGGTATTTGGCAATCCCAGTCTGACTTATTTCACTTAACATAATACCCTTTAGGTCCATCCACGTTGTCACACATGGCACAATCTCATCTTTTTCTATGACTGTGTAATATTCCTCTGGGTGTGTTTGTGTGTGGGTGTATGTGTGTGTGGCTGTGTGTGTGTATCCATTCATATATGGATGGACACAGATAGCTTCCATATCTTGGCTATTGTAAATAATGCTGCAATAAACATATGGATGCATATATCTTTTTGAATTAATGTTTTTATTTTTCTTTGGTAAATATCCAGTAGTAAAATTATTAGATTTTATGTTATTTGTATGTTTAATATTTTGAGGAATTTCCATACTGCTTTCCACAATGGCTATACCAATTGACATTCCCACCAACACTGTACAAGTGTTTCTTTCCCCCACTCCCCCACACCTTCACCAGCATTTGTTACTTCTTTTCTTTTTGAGTCTAGCTGTTCTGACAGGTGTAAGATGATACCTCATTGTGATTTTAGTTTGCATTTCCTTGATAATTAGTGATGTTGAGCATCTTTTTATGTGTCTATTTGCCATATGTATGTCTTTGGAAAATGTTATTCAGGTCCTCTGCCCATTTTGTAATCAAAAATAATTTTTTTTGGTGTTGAGTTGTATACGTTTATTATATATTTTGGATACAAACCCCTTATAGGATGTATCATTTGCAAATATCTTCTATTAAGTAGGTTGATTTTTTTGTTTTGTTTTGTTTTGTTTTGTTTTGTTGGTGGTTTCCCTTAATGTGCAAAAGCTTTTTATTTTGATGTAGTCTATTTTTTTTGTTTATTTTTGCTTTTGTTTCCTGTGCCTTAGGAGGCATATCTAGAAAAATATTGCTATGTTCCATGTCAGAGAAATTACTGCCTGTGTTCCCTTATAGAATTGTTATAGTTTCAGGTCTCACATTTAGGTCTTTAATCTATTATGAGTTTATTTTTGTGTATGGTGTCAGAAAGTATCCAGTTTCATTCTTTTACATGTAGCATTCTCAGCAGCCTTTACTGAAGAGACTATCTTTTCTCCATTGCATATTCTTTTAACACATTTTTTAAATATATTTTTAAAAATTTTAACTTATTTTTGAGAGAGAGCGAGCACAAGTGAAGGAGGGACACAGAGAGAGGGAGACAGAATCTGAAGCAGGCTCCAGGCTCTGAGCTGTCAGCACAGAGTCAGGTGCAGAGCTCAACCCACGAACCACAAGATCATGACCTGAGCCGAAGTCGGATACTTAACTGACTGAGCCACCCAGGCACCCCATGCTTGGTATTTTTATAGGGATTGCATTGAATCTGCATTTGGTAGTATGGACGTTTAAACAATATTAATTCTTTCAATCCATGAGCATGGAATATCTGTTCATTTGTTTGTGTCATCTTCAGTTTCTTTCATCAGTGTCTTATAGTTTTCAGAGTGCAGGTCTTTCACCTCTTTGGTTAAATTTATACCTATATTTTATTCTTTTTGGAGCAATTATAAATTGGATTGCTTTCTTAATTTTTCTGTCTGCTATTTTTTTATTAGTGTATATAAATACTACTGGTTTCTGGGTATTGATTTTGTATCCTGCAACTTTACTGAATTCATTTATTACTTAATAATAAATTTATTATTAATTCATTTATTACTTAATTCATTTCATTTTTTTTAGTGGAATCTTTAGGATTGTCTATGTATAGTATCATGTCATCTGCAAATAGTGACATATTTTAACTTGTTCTTTACCAATATGGAGGCCTCTTAATTCTTTTTCTTGCCTGATTACTGTAACTAGGTCTTCTAATACTATGTTAAATAAAAGTGGCAAGAGTGGACATCTTTGTCTTGTTTTGGGTATTAGTGGAAAGCTCTTCCTTTTTCACCGCTGAGTGTGATGTTAGCTGTGGAGTTTTCATATGGCCTTTATTATGTTGGGGTATGTTCCCTCTAAACCCACTTTGTTAAGAGTTTTTTTTTCTTATTGTAAATAGATATTGAATTTTGTCAAATATTTTCCTGCATCTATTGAGATGATGGAGAATTTTTATCCTTCATTTTTTTTATCCTTCTTTGATGTAGTATCACACTGATTGATTTGCAAATCTTGAACCATTCTTGCATCCCAGGAATGAATCTCACTTGATTGCAGTGAATGATCATTTTATTGTATGGAATGCAGTTTGCTAATATTTCGCTGTAGAGTTTTGTATTTATTTTCATCAGTGATATTGACCGTTAGTTTTCTTTTTTTATGGTGTCTTTGTCTGATTTTAGTTATCAGGGTAGTGCTGGCCTCATAGAATGAATTTGGAAGCTTTCCTTCCTCTTATATGTTTTGGAATAGTTTCAGGAGAATTGGCATTAATTCTTCTTTAAATGTTTGGTAGACACTTGTGAATCCATCTGGTCCTCGACTTTATTTTTTGGTAGTTCTTCTATTACCAATTCTATTTCATTACTAGTAATTGGTCTGTTCAGATTTTATAATTATTCTGCGTTCAGTTTAGGAAGATTGTGTATTTTTAGGAATTTACACATTTCTTCTGGGTTGTCCAGTTTGTTGGAATATAGTTTTTCATGGTATTCTCTTACAATCCTTTGTATTTCTCTGGTGTCAGTTGTTGCTTTTCTCTCATTGTTGATTTTATTTTTTAGATCCTTTCTCTTTTTTTCTTGATGAATCTCGTTAAAAGTTTATAAATTCTGTTGGCCTTTTCAAATAACCAGCTCTTGTTCTTAGTGACTTTTTTTTCTTTTTTAGTCTTTATGTCATTTATTTCTACTCTGATCTTTATTATTTCCTTTCTCCCACTCATCTTTGGTTTTGTTTGTTCTTCTTTTAGTTCATTTAGGTGTAAACTTAGATTTTTTACTCAAACATTTTCTTAAGGTAGGACTTTGTCACTATATATTTCCTTTTTAAGCTGTTTTTACTGTGTTCCCCATATTTTAGACCATTGTGTTTGCATTTTCATTTGTCTCCATCTATTTTATTTTATTTTTTTACTTTATTTGATTGCTTCATTGGCCCATTTGTTGTTTAGTTTCATGTTGTTTAGCTTCCACATATTTATGTTTTTCCAGTTTATTTCTTATGATTTATGTCTAGTTCATAGCATTGTGGTTAGAAAAGATGCACAGTATAATTCAATCTTATTAAATTAATAAGACTTGTTTTGTGGCCTAAAATGTGTCTATTCTGGAGAATGTTTCTTGTGCATTTGAAAAGAATGTGTATTCTGTTGTATTTGGATGAAATGTTAGGTCCATCTAGTTTAATGTGTCATTCAAAGACATGGTCTCCTTATTGATTTTCTACCTGGATGATCTATCCATGATTGCGAGGAGGTTAACACCCCACTTTAAATCAATTTTTCTTAAAATATTTATGACCATATGTATTTGTTAGCTGTATCCTATAGGTTCTATTTAATATGTTTATTTTGTCTTCTTTTCTAGTGCTTATGAAATTCATTTTTCATTTCTTGATTATCCCCAAGAATTTTTAGATATCTTTTTAACACATTTTGATATGGTATAGATTTTTTGTTCTTATTTTTGTTGCTGTTATTCTTGTTTGTTATTAACTTCTAGCTTTATTGAGCTCTGATCATAGCATAAACTCTGTATCATTTCTGTTTTTTTAAACTTCCAAAGTTTTCTTTGTGGTTTAATATGGGTCAGTTTCACTATTATGTCAATACTTGTATTTTCTGATTTTAAAGAAATGTTAGTCAAGATAATTAATTATATCTACCATATTAATATGTTATTTTGATGTTATATATTATTGTTTCAATATTGTTTTACACCTTATCTGTTGAGAATAGAGAGGGGTGAATGAAAGCTATGTTTTTGCCTATCTATATATTGCTTTATGAGTTTTGATACTGTTATTTCTTATATAGATAATCATAACTGATAAATTTTATTCGTGTACTATATTCTTTGATATTATAAAGCATACTTCATCTTTTTTTGTAACATTTTCTTTTTACCTGAATTCTATTTTTATGATAAGATCATTTTGTTCACTACTTTCATTTTCATTTGTGAGTAGGCTTTTGCCTTTTTGTCTTTTAACATTTTGCCTCTGCTTTTGTCTTTTAACATTTGCAAAGTCCTGAGGTTTGAAGAATCTCTTGAATTCACAACTTATAAGAATTATGCTCTTTGATCAATTCTGAAATTGTTTTTCTTATGGTAAAGCTTTGAACATTTATATTTATTGATATAGCATGGATATGTAATCTCAATTTTTTGTATTTTTTCATTCTACTTTTATCAGTTATTTGATGAACAAATGTGCTGTATCTTTTTAGTATGTTGTTTGTTTCCTTTATATTGTTGAGTATGTTTGTGCTTATTCTGATAAATTTTAATGTTTGAATTTTGATCTTCTATTCCTACTTTCTGCTCCATTACCCAATTTTATTTGATTATAGTATTTTGTGGTTTTCTTTATATCTTATAATGTATCTATTTATAATTTTCATATCAGTTTTGGCGATCACATTTCATACACAGGTATCCCCCACTTTTTGAAAATTTGCATTACACTGCTTCACATTTATGAAAGATCTATATGTTTTCACTAATCAAATAAATCCTAAACAGATTTCTGCTTTTATTAAACAAGGAAAAAAAAGTGTTCAACATTCATTTTGCAGCAAGCTGTTATAGAGGCAGTTTACATCCTAAACAAAAAGAGTGGCCACACCCAACACCCAAGAACTATACTCAGCATCTCAGCCTCAGGCTGCCAGAGCTTTGAATTTTGTCTGTGAGCATCTGTGTTTTATCTTGATTGATATGATGCATCCATAGACAAGATGTGTCCTAAGATATAAGACAAGACTCAGAGGGGTTATTTTTTGGGTCTGGGACTACTCAAGACTTTTTCCATGTAAATTTTTTTTTTTTAAGAGAGAGGGAGACACATTCCCAAGCAGGCTCTGCGCTGTCAGCACAGAGGCCGGCACAGGGCTAGAACTCACAAACCATGAGATCATGACCTGAGCTGACTGAGATCAAGAGTTGGACACTTAACCCACTGAACCACCCAGGCACCCCATTTTCCATATAATTTAATGGTAATTGTTTCTTTGCTTTATGCCATTTGGGCTTACAAAAGATTTCATATGAATACTGTCAGATAGGGAAACTTGTACTATCCTTCTGTTTTTTAATCTTCTCTTCTTATTATTCATTTTTAATTTCTACACTATTGATAATAAAATTGTACATTATGTTGTGCAGCCATCATGTCCACTTTTGTGCTGGTCTTAGTTTCACATTAATTAGAGTTCAAAACTCAGGACCATTCCTTTTGCCATTGTTTCCATTATTACTTGGCTGATTCATTTTGATTCTCTGGTATTTTCTTCAGGAAGTATTTGTTCCAACTATATTGGATCTTTAAATATGCTTATGTTATGCCTTTATAGTTAAATTATTCTTTGGTTATGTATAAACTTCGGGTTATTACTGTTTTTCTTGAAGAATTTCTAGACTTTACTCCATTATTTTTTTTATTTTTTATTTTTTTAATATGAAATTTATTGTCAAATTTGTTTTCATACAACACCCAGTGCTCATCCCAACAGGTGCCCTCCTCAATGCCCATCACCCACCCTTCCCTCCCTCCCACTCCCCATCAACCCTCAGTTTATTCTCACTTTTTAAGAGTCTCTTATGGTTTGGCTCTCTCCCTCTCTTTTTTTTTTTCCTTCCCCTCCCCCACTGTCTTCTGTTAAGTTTCTCAGGATCCACATAAGAGTGAAAACGTATGGTATCTGTCTTTCTCTGTGACTTATTTCACTTAGCATAACACTCTCCAGTTCCATCCACGTTGCTGCAAAAGGCCATATTTCATTCTTTCTCATTGCCAAGTACTATCCCACATTGTGTATATAAACTACAATTTCTTTATCCATTCATCAGTTAGTTGATGGACTTTTAGGCTTTTTCCATAATTTGGCTATTGTTGAAAGTGCTGCTGTAAACATTGGGGTACAAGTGCCCCTATGCCTCAGCCCTCCTGTATCCCTTGGATAAATTCCTAGCAGTGCTGTTGCTGGGTCATAGGGTAGATCTATTTTCAATTTTTTGAGGAACCTCTGCACTGTTTTCCAGAGTGGCTGCACCAGTTTGTATTCCCACCAACAGTGCAAGAGGGTTCCCGTTTCTCCACATCCTCGCCAGCATCTATAGTCTCCTGATTTGTTCATTTTAGCCACTCTGACTGGCGTGAGGTGTTGATCTGGAATTTCTTCAAGGTCCATGTGTTTGATTGTCAAGTTTCTTTATATTCCCTTAATTTCAACCAGTATCCCAATAGTTTTTGTCTTTCATAACATTGCTATTTGTTTAAAAATTGTGACTAATTGTTAGTAAAATGTCCTATATTTTTAATTTGTTTGAAATGATTGTGTCATCATTCTGACATTTAGGTTAAACGTTTTAAAAACAATGTCCTCATAGATGTTATGTACTTCCTTTTAAATCACATTAGAGGTCTGTACTGTCAGGTTTTTTCCTGCTACTGATGATCCTTAAATTGATTATTTTTTAAAAGTGGCATCTGTCAGAGATCCCCAGAGTAATAATACCATTGTTCTTTGTAATTTAAAAGGAATCTGTGGAGTTATATTTTGAGACTGTGTTAAAATGCTCTTCCCAAATAACCAATGGTTTTTAGTGTCTATTAATATGTCAGGCCTCAAACAATTAATTTTATGGGTGGAGGGAGGGTAAATGTTGCACAGTGGTTTTCTAATTTTGTAATTTGTTTTACATTTGTTATCTGTCAATCTTTTGAAAATCAGAGCTCTCCTCCTTCATTTTTCTTATTTGTAATCTCTTTTTCTCTTTGATAGCATTTGGATTCAAATGTGTTTTAGAGTGCATTGTGAACATTACCATCATTATTATTTTTAATGCATCAACTTGTCACAGATGCAGAAAGTGTTTACCTCTTTTGCGAATTCTCCATTAGTTTCTGAGCACTTGCTTACTTTCTGACACATTTCCAGACTTTACATAGAAGCAGACATTTCTCCACAAAGCCCTAGTTTCTTCTAGTAAAGACTAGTCTTGAAAAATAAGTAGTTGGCTGCTCAGTTTGTGTATGGTAGACTTTTTCCAGAATAAAGACAGGCATTTTTAAAATCATCAGTTCATATTGATATCTCCAGTGTAAATCTTTAAGTACATATTTTATCTCAGTTTTTCATTTGTCTTTTGACTTCACTCACATTGTTTATGTCCATACAAACTATTTTTACTGATTTGAAATTAAGTTCAGGATTTTTAAAATTCTATCTGGAATTTTAGTTAGAAGGCTTTTCTCACACCCTGGTTATAAACGATTCACTTTTTTGTTTGTTTGTCTTTGTTTTGTTTCATTTTTTGTTTTGTTTTGTTTTTGGGGGGTCTGGTATTTATAACTTTTATTCCTTAAGCTTTAATTTAAATTCAAGTTGGTTAACATACAGTGTAATATTAGTTTCAGGTGTACAATATAGTGATTCAACACTTTCATACAATACCTGGTCCTCATCACAACAGTTGCATTTTTTAATCCCAATCACCTGTTTAACCCATACTCCCACCCACCTCCCCTCTGGTAACCATCAATTTGTTTTCTATAGTTAAAAGTCTGTTTCTTGGTTGGTCTGTCTGTCTCTCTATCTTTTTTTTTTCCTTTTGCTTATTTCTTTCTTAAATTCCACATATGAGTGAAATCATATGGTATTTGTCTATCTCTGACTGCCTTATTTCACTTAGCATAATATTCTCTAGCCCCATCCATATCATTGCAAATGGCAACATTTCATTCTTTTTTATGGCTGAGTAATATGTGTGTGTGTGTGTGTGTGTGTGTGTGTGTGTGTGTGTATAGACACACACACACATACTGAATTACTGAAGAAAATGTGGAATATATATGTATCAGTTGATGGACACTTGGGCTATTTCCATGTCTTGGCTGTTGTATATAATGCTGCTATAAACATAAGGGGCATGTATCCCTTTAAATTAGTATTTTTATTTTCTTTGGGTATAACTCTTATTTTTAACATTAGTTGCACATCCATGTGGAGTATATTCTTGTGTGTAGTGTGCAGTATAATCTTATTTTATTATTTTAATGGCTCTTTAATTATTCTAGTAGTACTACTTAATAAGGCTATGTTTCTTCCAGTTATTTGAAAGCACATGTTTACTGTATACCAAATATTTATGTGTATTTGTATCTACCTGTGGGTTCTTATTTCCGTTTATTGACCTATCAATGTGCCAGGAACACTGGTTTAATTATAGAAAATTTTTAGTATTTTAATATATAACAAGACTAGTCCTTATTCACTCTTATTCTTTTTCAGAGTTTTCCTAGGTATTCTTTCAGGTTCATATTTTAATATAATCTTTAGAATCAATTTATCTAACTTAAAAAGGGTTTGATATTTTTGTTAAATTTGTATTAAGTTTAGATATTAACTTGGGCACAATCAAAATTTATTCAAGAAAAAGAATATGTCTTCTATTCAAGTCTGTATTTCCATCTTTCAGTAATGTTTCAAAGTTTTTTTACAGATAGGTTTTACTTTTTTAATTGTTTTAATATTCCCTAAGTTTTTATTTATTGTTGTCAGTATAAATGGAATCTTCTCTTCCATCGTATTTTTAGTTCATTATTATTCTTACATATGAGGGTTATTTATTTTTGTGGGTTAATTTTATATCTTTCTATCATACATAATTCACTTATTATTTAACTACTTTATCATTTATTTTCTTAGATTTTCTAGATATGCTATTATATAATTATCTCTACACAGAGTTAGTTCTACTGAATGGTGTGCTGACAAAACTTTATCACTTGACTATCAGGAAAATTAAACAAACCCTGAATCTTGATTTGTAGGTTTTGTCAAATTCATTATGTAAATTCAACTACAGTTGATTTCCTGCTACCGTGCCTTTAAAAACAGGCTCAGACAATTCCTGAAAATTCAACCATTGACTGACTCTCGACAACCAGTATGACCAGGTATGGATGTACTCTGGCACACCAATTGGTTATATTTCTTCCTTCTCATGTCACTAACTTGTCATTGTTTTATTTTACCTATATCTTTGATTAATCCATCTAACAAAAAGGTATTAGGAAGATTTTACTGACCACCAAGATAATTTATTGGGCACTTATTTTCTTCTCTTTACTACTGTGTGTACTCACTATAACTATCATAGTTGTCATAGCTGTTATTACCCAGACTATTATCTTTCTTCCCTCACTAAGATATAATCTCATTAAAGGGAGCAGTCATCTCTTTGTCCACTTGTATATCTGACATATGACATAGTACTTTGCACCTTCTAGGTACTCAGTAACTTTTAAATGAATGAATGTTATATATGAAAAGTATTTTATACACTACAACAGAGAATATAAGTCAATATTATTATTACTATCTGCAAGTTAAATATGAGGATAATATGATATTTGACCCCTCCTCCCAAATATAAGAGCCCTTCTCTTGACCCATGCAACTAAAGATAAGAAAAATGAGGTTCTTGTTAAATAATGTGAAGTACTAGGATCTAATCTCAGCTTTACTACTCATTTATTATTTAATACTGAATATCTTAACCCTCATCTGTAAAACAGGAATATTATATCTTACTTTACAATGTTATCATGAAGATTAAAAATATATGTGAGTGAGTATATCTGTATATGCATGTAGTTGGTATATTTTTCTCTTTAGATTACTTGAAATATATTTATATAAGTATCCATCAAATTGTAGCTGCTATTCTTGTTTTTACTGTATAAAAATTAATTTAGAAGAATAAATAAGTTTTCTTCATACATGGGTGATGATTTTATATTCTATGAATATTTGTGGCTTGGGGCACTATTCATAAAACAGAAATATATGACTCCAGACATGTATTCTGCCAGATGAGACAGGTTTTATCCTTAAGATTATAAGGAGAGGGAAATTTTGTGAAAAGCTGAATTGTCCGTATTATTTATTGATAAACATGCTACTCTCTCATATGCACCTACTGATCTAGATATTGGGTTTATTTTTATAAATGAACTTGATAAATAATTGAACATGAAACTTCCCCTGCTATTCTGTCCTTGGACTCCTGGGGCATTAAGAATTCATGTCTCTCTTGACCTGCAAGCTTCTACTCCTATTCCAGCAGCCCTGTGTGACGTCTAAGAAGACTTGTCGCTCAAGCTGAATTGTATAGTGTTTTTCTGATGTGTGGAATGTTGACCCATGGGAAGCCTCTGGACTCATTTTCATTAGTGATATAAACACATTTGGAGAGTAGGATAGGAGGTGGGCAGCCGATTATTTGCCTCTCAGCATGGCAAAACCACCCTTATTGTCACTGTCCACTGGCTAAGAAGAAGTCACCCTCCTAAGTCTAATTGTTGCTTGTTCTGCATATTCATGCTGCTATCAGGTCCTTGGCAATTGTAAGGACCAGATCTCCACTGATTAATCAGGCAAGACAGAGCCCCGTGAACAGGGGTGGGGCTTTTTGTTTGTTTGTTTATTTTAAGTCTTCATTTGCACCTGTCTTGAGTTGTGTGCGGAGTAAGAATGTGAGCTAGCTTTTAATAACATTGAGTAGACCTCTTGTTGAGTAAGTTATGAGCTTCTTTGTTACTTAATTATTTAGTATCTATGAGCCAGCTATTAACATATGGGAAATTGAAAACCTGTTCTTTCCTTGTTCATGTTCAGGAATCATCATCCCTTGTCTTAGAGGCAGGCTTTAAGGTTCAGCTTGACTATGGCACACTAATATTTGCATTGCATGGTTATAACGTACTATAGTTTGAACAAAATCATGATGTTAGGTATATTGTAGTCTTTGGTTAGAAAGGTATAGTTGTGGAAGAGTGAGATCAGTCAGGATGGTATTCCATAATGGAAAATGTTACCCTGGAGTTATAAAGGTCAGAAACGCAAAGCAGCATCACTTCCAGATAGAATGGTGTGGATAGTTTCACACTATTTGCAAAGGAGAAAAGCAAAACTTTTATCTCTCACATTCCAGAAAAGTACTCAGTTTTCTCTCTGCAGTTTCTGTTGTTCATCCCTATCTTTTATCCATAAAGAATTTTTACAGTAAATACATTTTTCAAAAAGCCAAAATAACACAATGGAACAAAATTGTTTAAAGTCTATTGGAACACCAATCATATTAATTACCAAATTTTTCCTAATTAGAATTGTTTCTAATTCTGGTTTTACCAGTAAAAATCTGTAAAATACTGTGTCTACTAACATTTATGTGCTACACTGCTTCTGAGGGAATCCTTTGGGGGAAAAAAAAGGAAATTTTGAGCAGCATTTCATGATTAAAATCTTAATATTTCAGAGATAAACATTCTTATGTTAAGGAAAAACTGATCATCATGTTGTACTGAGTTGATAAAGACAGGCCCTCTCTGACTGAAAATACAGGAAATGAGTCACAGGCAACAAATACAATCTCTACCAAGAAACAGAGTTGATGACATAGAGTATGTACAGCAAGATGCAGTTTTGGAACTCAAGAACACAAAGTAATAAAATGATCTGAAAGGTACTATAAAATAACTATGAATGAGATGATACAAATTTACAGCTGAGCTCTAAAGGAGGAAAAATAGGAAGATGCTAAAATTGAAGACAGCAGAAATCAAGACCAAAGCATTAAGGAGAAGGTGACACCTCTAACATTCACAGTAAACTCCAGGGCTTGGAAGTTACAGATTAGGATTCTAACACTCTCCAACAAGTGGCAGGAAATAGGAGCTTGAACCAGAGCAGAGTGATTCATTAGAACTGATTTTTGTGTGTGAATCCCAGGGCACCAAATTATCCCCATCATTTTGGGAAGATACTTTGTAGACACTGCACTAGGCTATTGAGATCCTCCTATGAATCAAAGATTTATTTCCCTAACTACAGAAGATAGTCATCGCTAAGACCCTTTTGGGGATTGCCTCTGGTGAAGAGAGACACTTCTCTTAAACTCATGCCCCTTTCCTGGGCTCGCCCATGTCCAATGGCTGGGCACAGTGGCATAGAGGCCTGGCTTCTCAACTGAATGCAGGGCAAATGTATGGAGTCCTCCCACCTCCAGAACTCCTACAGGAGCAACCAAGTCTCCTGAAGGGAATTTATAGCTTGACTCCTCCCTCTGCCCAATCCTGCTTTCTTCTCTTACCTTCAAGTGGTGCTGATTCTAGAACTTTTTTTTTTTAATTTTTTTACATTTATTTATTTCTGAGCGACAGAGAGAGACAGAGCACGAGCAGGGGAGGGGCAGAGAGAGAGGGGGAAACACAGAATCTGAAGCAGGCTCCAGCTCCGAGCTGTCAGCACAGAGCCTGTTGCAGGGCTTGAACCCACAAGAACCATGAAATCATGACCTGAGCTGAAGTCGGATGCTTAACCCAGGCGCCCCTATAACTTCTTAATAAACATTTTCTCAGGGAATGTCACCTACAGAATACTTCTAGTACAGAACTCTACACAAGGAGATTTACAAAGATACAAACAGGTTTGCACTTTATTTTTTATTAGGAATTGAATGTTAAAGAGACAGAGTGGGGAAAAAAAGGATAAGGAATTGAAATCCCAGGACATTGCACTGGATTCTTTTGATTTGAGTTTATGTTTCCTGTACAATGTGTAAATCAAAGCCAGTAAATTCATCTTTTTTTAAAAAAAAAGTTTATTTATTTATTTATTTTGAGGGGGATTGGCAAAGAGAGAGAGGAGAGACAGAATCCCAATCTGTCAGGGTAGAGCCCGATGTGAGGCTAAAACCCACAAATCGTGAGATCATGACCTGAGCTGAATCAAGAGTCCGATGCTTACCCAGCTAAGCCACCCGGGCACCCTGCCAGTAAATTCATCTTAAAATTGTTCTTTGATGAATAAAACCCTTGGATCCAAGTTGATACAGCTAAGAAACTTCTGTGTCAAGAAACTTTCTTATGCTATGGCATATGGGACTTTTAAAGAATAAACAACATCACTCAAAAAAAGGCACAAAATTGAAAATTCAGTATCACATGAAAAAATAAAGAAAACACCAACAATGTTGAATTTCAACTGACTCATCTTTCCAGAAATGAGCAATTGTCAAGGAATATTGCCACTTTTTTTGTGTTCTAAGAAATAGGTAACTACAAAGGACTGTCCTGCTCTTACATATTCAGAGACAAGACCTATTATTCCTCTACTCAAGAAAAGGTTCTCTTTCTTTGGGAAGTTTCTCACTAATGAATATTCTCTCTATTGTAATAGCCTGAATAAAAAAGATCCCCTTCATTGTCTGTTGCAGTTTGTCTTGATTTGGTGCCAGGATTCAGGTAGGCTTGGCCCTTGGCTTTGTATCACTACTCAGTCCAGGTAATGAGGCATCTTGGAGTCCCTTTGCTTTGTTTCTGACTGGTGATCTGGGGCTCAACTGTGAACCCTGCTTTTTATCCTGTGTTCCTGACTTTTCTTTGTCTGCTTCATGACAAAGAATTGATTCGATTCCTTTTGATTACTTGATTTCTGGCACCAGCATCTTTTGTCTTCATTATCTGATCATTTGGCCATATTTGCAAATAGATTGATAGTTTATAAAGATGTTATATCTGTTGGGAGAGAAAGAATCTGGTATGTTAGTCTTTTTCTCTTTGTCTATTTGTTTATTTTGAGCTCAAATAAATTAAGAATTTTATGCCCACTAGGAAATGTGTGTCTGGGTGGATAAATTTATATTTGTGGGTTTATACCTGACCCCTGGCTAAATTTTAGAATTGAAGTTATGGACTTTCTCTCTGTACCTTTGTATGTTTATAGTTTATAACTCAAAAAGTTCTTTACCTCTCATTGTGTGAGTATATAATATTTGACTACACCTCTAAAAGTATTCCCCAAATCAGTTATACCGTCTTTTAAAGGAGGAGTTCTATTCTAATTAGTATAGAAATAATAATTATTTTTAATTGAATATTCCTAAACTTTCCAGAAAATGAAGATATGAAACTTCCAGTATTTTCAATGTGAAAAATAAAAGTTACTCGTTATAGCTCAGAAATGTTTAAGAATTCAAGTTTATATAACTTAGGTGAATCTTTGGCAAATGAGACTAGTTTGATATAAACATAATAAATAACAGCAGCTGTATCTTCTATGATTTATCAGGGTAAAGTGTAATTACAAGATGTATTTTTTAATTTGGTTTATCATCTCTAAACTTATATGGGTTTACTGATTGAATAAACTAGTGTTACTTTTATTAAATGTTTAAGAATTTAAAAAATGTAAATTTGTGAAACCAAATAGAATTATTATTCTGATGTATTTTATTTCAACTTAAAATTTTTTATGTCTATTTATATTTGTGGGGGAGGGCAGAGGAAGATGGAGACTGAAGAGAATATGGAGAATCTGAAGCAGGCTCCAGGCTCTGAGCTGTTAGCACAGAGCCTGACACAGGGCTCGATCACAGGAACTGTGAGATTGTGACCTGAGCTGAAGTCAGATGCTTAAGCAACTGAGCCACCTAGGCACACCATGACATATTTTATTTCAAAACAGTTATGTTTTATAATATGTCAGCTTGAAGATAATTTTGAAGATCTTTTAGTAACTGAAAAACTTGAACTAATACTAAGTTGAATTAGTAAATCAATATTCAGTTTATACCTATAAGCATTATAGAATACTGAAACATTAATTGCTAATTATAATTTTAAGTTTATATATTTTTGCTTCATTTTTATTTGTGAAGAGTGACTACATATACTTAGGTCTCATTATGCATATGCTCATGTTGTCACTTTGAAAAGTTGTATTACAAGGGATGTATATAGACACAGAAAGTTATATGGTTTGTGAAGAGACAGTTTTATGTATTATGGCCAAAGCTATCATGGTTTGATGAGTTTATTTATGAGACTTTTTTTTTTTAATTTTTTTTTCAACGTTTATTTATTTTTGGAACAGAGAGAGACAGAGCATGAACGGGGGAGGGGCAGAGAGAGAGGGAGACACAGAATCGGAAACAGGCTCCAGGCTCTGAGCCATCAGCCCAGAGCCCGACGCGGGGCTCGAACTCACGGACCGCGAGATCGTGACCTGGCTGAAGTTGGACGCTTAACTGACTGCGCCACCCAGGCGCCCCATATTTATGAGACTTTCAAAAAGAGCATTAGTATCAAAAATTATACTAATGCAAAACTAAATTTGGTTTTCTCTATGTTAGAATGAATACATAATTTTGGACTATTGGTCTTCCTTAAAAGAAACTATTAAAGATAAATTTTACCTTCTGTGTCATGTACCTAGATTACAGAGATTCTGTGTCTTACCAGGATAACTTTCTATGCTTTATACTTATTTTATTAAATCCTTTTTTATTTAAGTAAATGACAGTTTCTCACTTAGGGGGGAATATGGTTCTTTAAAAATTGTATTACCTTTTTTAGGGGTGCCTGGGTGGCTCAGTCAGTTAAGCGTTCGACTTCAGTTTAGATCATTACCTCCCGGTTTGTGAGTTGAGCCCCTGTGTTGGGCTCTGTGCTGACAGCTCTGAGCCTGAAGCCTGCTTCAGATTCTGTGTGTGTCTCTCTCTCTGCCCCTTCCCCACCTTGTGCTTTGTCTGTCTGTCTCTCTCTTTCTCTCAAAAATAAATAAACATTAAAAAAATAAAATAGTAAAATAAAAATCATATTACCTTTTTAAAAAATATTTTATTGTCAGTTTGGTTAAATTGACAGTAAAGTATTAGTGCATAGCAACCCTTGACCCTATAATTAATGAAGTGTTCAAATCTCCTGACAACTTTTGATATTTTGCCTTCCCCAGGTAAAATCCTAAATGATATCTTTTGCATTAAAAACTGCCCTTTAGCTATCCTGGAGGGTTCCTGGAAAATCACAAAAATTTGTGTTTTTATATCTTGTAAAAAGAGAAATTCTAGAAATAATTAGGTTTATTTGACATGTTACTATTGATGAATTGCATAGGAGGAGTTGTCAAATCAGAAGACATGCTTAGCTTTCCCAGCATTAAGTTTATATAGGTAAAATGATATTCATAGAAATAGTTCATAAATTGTAGATTGTATGGGAAGTTCCTAGGGATTTGTCAATGACCGTAATGGTCATGATACGTTTCTGTGTTATCAGTAGTGGTGCTGTTTTGTCTGATATTAGACAACAACAGTATAAGTTATCAGTCATAATTTATATTGATTTTTAAAATGCTTTTAGTCACATCTTCATTTCTTTAATACGAATAGCATTTTGTTGGTCATTCATTTGCAATTGAGGATTCATATCAGCTCCCTATTTTTATTTTATTATTATACATATGTTTAGGACCTACTATACTACTGCAGACTCTTACTTGATATTCTAGATATATTCTTACTGTATGCATCATATATATATGGTATATTATGTCCTTAGATTATTTTATGTTAATTTAAATGTCATTTTCTCTGTAAAAATTGTTTATCCATTTTAAAAATTAAAATATAATATTCACTCTTTTGTGAAAATAAGGTTAACTATATTTATAGACATTTTATCTACTTTGGAGGGTATTGATTTTACTTTCTTGCTTTGCATGCCACAGAAACAACCCATTTTCCTTGTCTGTTGTATTATGCTTATAATGAAAAGAATAAAAAAAAACAGCGAAATTGAGAATTATAAGACAAATTTGGTAATAGTTAAATATTTACCTAAATGCAACAGAAAGAGAAATTAGTGAAACATTGAGAGAATGGTGTAGGCTCCACCATCAGTCCCCCATTATATCTCCTTTACAAACACTATTCATTTATGTGGATGATTTTTTAAATTGCATTTTCCTGTGGCTCTTTGCCTGAGGGAATTCCTGAATCTTACAGTGTACCTAGATCACACACAGAAAATGCTTCAAGTGTCAAGGAACTAATGTCCTTATGAGTAGCTTCAATAAGTATTATGTGGGGGTTGGTAGATAAATGCCCCATGTTTTGAGTCATGTTCCACGATACCTCCTTAGTGGTATCTCATGATTTCGGTATTGGCTTCCCTCCTGTAATAGTCAGTGATGGTTGCCATAACAAAGTAACAGAGACTAGGTGGTTTAAACCACAGAAATTTATTTTCTCACGGTGTTGGTGGGGTTGGTTTCTTCTGAGGCCTTTCTCCTTGGCTTGTAGGTAGCTGTCTTCCATTTTTTTGCATGATCTTCCCTTTGTGTATGTCTGTTATGTGCTAAATTGCATCCCCCAAAATTCATAGGTTGAAGTTCTAACCCCCAGTACCTCAGAATGTGACTGTACTTGAGAGATAGGGCCTTTAAAAAGATGATTTAGTTAAAATGTGATCATTAGAGTGGGCCCTAAGGTAACTTGACTGGTGTCTTTATAAAAAAGGAAACTTAGAGACAAGACACCAGGTATCCATGCACATAGAAGTAAGACTATGTGGGGACACAGTGAGGAGACCATCTGCAAGCCAAAAAGAGAGCGTTCTGGATAGACCAAAGCTGCCAGCACCTTGGTCTTGAACTTCTAGCCTCCAAAATTGTGAGAAAATAATTTTGTGTTGTTTAAACCACCCAGTCTGTGGGATTTTGTTATGGCAGCCCTAGTACAACAATAATAGGAATAGGAATAGGAATACATTGTCACTGTTCTAATTTCTTCTTCTAAGGACATCTGTCCCTGTTACATTAAAGCCCATCCATCTTATTTTACCTTAATTACCTCTTCAAAGGCTGTAACGCTAGATACATTCACATTCTGAGTTACTGGGTTTGGGACTTCAACATATACATTTTTTTTTTTTTTGTGGTTGGGGTGACACAACTCAGTCCATAACACTTCTGTTTCTAATCTCATGTTCTCCTCACTCTAATTCACGTTTCCCTGGAATCATTCTCTAATAAACCAGTTGCAATTTATTTACACTTTGTCTCTGACCCTACTTTTGAGAAGTCTCAAGTTAAGTAGTTGGAAGACCTGGAGAAGAAAAGGAGAAAGTTGAATACATGTTCTAAAACACTCATAGAAGAGGGAGCTGGAGAGAATGAAGGAGAGGTGTTTGAAGTTATGGTGATTTACAACCTTAAGAAATTAAAGAACAACATGGGTTTTCAGGTTAAATATTACACTAAGTTCTTAGTAGGATAAATAAAAACAATTCCTGGGGCACCTGGGTGGCTCAGTCAGTTAAGCATCTTACTCTTCATTTTGGCTCAGGTCATGATCTCACAGTTAGTGAGTTCAAGGCCCATATTGGACTGTGCACTGACAATGTGGAACCTGCTTGGGATTCCCTTTCTCCCTCACTCTCTGTGTGCCTGCTCTGCCTGTGTGAGTGCTCATGTGTGCTCTTTCTATCTCTGTAAACAAATAAATAAACATTTAAAAAATAATAAATATTAAAAAAATAATAAAAACAATTCCTGTGTAAATACATTTTATTAGTTAGGGTAGATTGAATTGCTCTGTAAATAAATCCTAAAATATAATGGCTCAAACTAGTTGAAACTTATTTCTCCCTCACAAAATCATCCAGGACAAGTGCTCAGGTTTTTGAGTGGCTCTCTGCTACATGGCAATTTATAGACTTTTAATCCTGTCATTTTGTAGCTTTACCTTTGTTTAGACTTACCACTATCCATTGCTAGGCAATGGAATGAGAAACTTCTTGAAGATATACCTACTTTCTTTCTTTTCTCCTCCTCCTCCTCTTAATTTTTTAAATCACCAGAGTCTAGTTAACATCTGTTATACATAGTTACAACTTTTTTTTTTGTGATGAGGACTTTTAAGATCTAATCTCTTAGCAACTTCCAAATATGTAATACAGTATCATTAACTATAGTCACCTAGCGGTACATTACCTTACCTGCTTTCTTAAAAGCTGTTCTGTTGTAGAGAAATTTGTCCCTTGGGCACACTTAAATGGAAGGAAGGTTGGGAAATATGAGCTATCCATGTGGCTGGCTATAGTATTATTGCTATAAAAGCAGGAAATAATAGATTTAGGTGGATACCAATGTTTTTTGTTTTTTGTTTTTGTTCTTGGTTTTGGTTTTGGTTTTTTGGTTCATGCACCATAGTGGCATAAAATTGCAGAGTAAAAATTTCAAAGGCAAAAACCAAACCAAAACAAACAAGAAACAAACAAAAAAAGAAATCCTGAGAATCTGTCCTGTATCAGAGACAGAAGGAGATAATTTACCAAGGGACAGCAATTAAAATATAAGATACATTGTGTTAGAATCAATTTTTAAATTGTGAATGATTCTCTCACTTCTGATTTCTGTGCCTAAATAATCATACTCAAAAGTGAAGGTGAACTAAAGCAGTTATAGTAATGAAGACATTACTGTATCAAATATATACTATCACATGCCAAAAAAAAAACCACAGGTACTAATAAGGGCAAATTTGAGAGTGATTAATCAAATTGTATATGAAATAGTTGAAAATAGAAAATACCTTTCCCCATATTAAGAATTTGTTTCCTGCTACACTGACAGATATATGTTGTATTACGTGAAAGTATTTGGACTGTATCAAATAGTTTTCTGTATCTCATGAAGCAATCTTATAGTAATTTGCCTTAAACCTTTTCATGTTTTGGATTATATCAATATATTTTCTCATGTTAAATCATTTTCCATTCAATTTAGTTCCTCTGATGTCTTTTAAATATATAGTAAACCTAGAAATCCAAAAATAGAAAGTATTTGTTGGTAGTTTTGGTATATGTGAACATATTTATAAATAATTCCTACTCTTATTGTTCCACAAGAAAAACCTGAATTTATTAAAACTGGAAATAATAAAAATAGCAATCATAAAGAAATAGTAATTAATAGCAAATTTTAAATACCTTTCTTTTTTTTTTTAACGTTTATTTATTTTTTTGAGACAGAGAGAGACAGAGCATGAATGGGGGAGGGTCAGAGAGAGGGAGACACAGAATCTGAAACAGGCTCCAGGCTCTGAGCTGTCAGCACAGAGCCTGACGCGGGGCTCGAACTCCCGGACCGCGAGATCATGACCTGAGCCGAAGTCGGCCGCTTAACCGACTGAGCCACCCAGGCACCCCTTAAATACCTTTCTTATAAAACGATTTAAAATATCTATTAAACCCTCTGGAGACAAAAGGAAATAAAAACTAAATGTCAGAATTTCTAGAAAATAATGAAAATAATTTAGTCACATTAAAATTTATGAGATATTGCTAAAGTAATGCTTAGCAGAAAATTTTTAGCATTAAATTTCTGTATGAATGTGTAAAAAAATAATTATACAACTCAACAATCTGTAAAAGAACAAAATAGTGAAGAGAAAGGAATCAGAGGGAATATATTAATAAAGACAAAAGTGATATTATGACTAGAAATACAGAGCTTAAGTTGAATAACTTCATAAAAAGGTGACATTTAAAAATCAACCAAATACAGAAATCTAGTTTAAATAATGACAAAAGAAGAGGATATACAAATTAAAAAGAGAAACTTCGAATAAACTACGAAAAGAGAACTCTTTGTAAAAAAAAAAATGTCACTAATGCTTTTGTACAATTCTACCTATACCTTTGAAAATCTAAACGAAATAGATTGCTTTCTAGGAAAATATAATTGTCAAAAACAAACCTCAGTGGAGATAATCTAAATTGACAAAAAAAAATTTGAGGAACAATGCTATAAAAGACATCTCTCACAAATAAATTCCACAAGCAGTTTCTATAAATATTAGATAATCCGGAGAGGAGAAACAGAATAAAAACTTCCAAATTTTTATATAAATTAATTATACCTCAAATACAAAAACATGATTGAGAATGAATACAAAACTGATGATGAATCTAAAATATTAATATTGTAAAAATATTTTAAAAATTCTGCTGCAACTACTCAACTCTGACCTTGTAGCAGGAGAGTAGCCATAGATATATAAATGAATGGGTGTAGCTATTGGAAACACAACTTTATTTATAAAAATAGCAGTCATGCAGGATTGGCCTGAAGCCTGCAGTTTGCTGATTTCTGTACTAAGTAGAAAAAGCCAGATTCAAAAGACCCCTTGCTATATGATTTCATATATGAGATGCCCAGAAAAGGCACATCTGGGAATGGGGATTGACTATGAAAGACATTTTAAGGGATTCTTTGGGGTGATGAAAATGTTCTAATCTTGGATTTTGGTAATGGTTATATAACTGCAGATTTGCTGAAAATCTTTGAGTTGTAAAGTCAAAATTGATCAATTTTATGATGTGCAAATTATATAAGAAAGTATTAGCATTTGTTAAATATGTGTAGTAGATCTATGACTGAAATAGCATTTGTGTACTTTTCCATATTCTTAAAAGATTTCATAATTAAAATGTGAAACAGTAATTATGTTAGGTTCCAAACCCACAGACTAAGCAGAATTAAAATAAGACACAGAGAAGTTATTTTTCTCATTCAGAATACAGAGTTAAGACTCAGATTCAGGCCTTCCTGTGTTCATTTCTTTCACACTGGATTTTATTGCTTTATTAATATTGAGAGAGAAAAAATCAAGGTGACAGAGAGTATTCAGTTCTTTTTTCTCCATTTCTTTTCCTAATTTCTCCATGTTGATCCATTCTATTAAAAAATAGCTCACAGAAACAATAGTAAACTCCTAGAAGTTTAGAGGGATAAATTTAGACACTAGATATATAATGCCGTATTTTGCTGGCATTTTTTGTAAATATTCTTTGTTAATCTAGTAAAGCTTTGGCAAGACATCACTATAAATTGAAAAAAACAGTCTGAATTTTTTTTTAAATCATCTTCCTTCAAATACTTAGTGACAAGTTAAGTATTAATTCAATGAATCAGCTTCACAGAGGTTAATAGCCTTTATTAAGCAAATGCGCCATCTATAAATGTATAAAAATTATTTTTGCAAGATTTGTCAGCATGTTATGACATGGTAATGTTTTTTTGTATGTTATTCTTTCATCTTTTTGATACCTACATAACCTCCCACCCCCTGGGAAAAAAAGCACTTTAATTCATCCCTATTTATGTTTTAAAAGTTTTAGAATTATTTAAATGTTAGAATATGCCAGAATATTCAAACAAAGTTTTGATGGAAAGTTCAGTACCCATGATAGTTATTATTATTCATATTGATTGCATTCCATTTATATGTTTGTCTTTGACATTTCTTTAAATTGGGAGAAGTCATTAGTGTGATTTCTTTCTGTGTTGATTTATATAGCTTGTTTCCTTGCTTGGTTCTAGGATACTGACTTCATTTCTCATGAAAGATACTACAGACCATTAAGTTTAGCAGTCTGTATAGTCCAAAAGTTTTGTGCCCAAATAATTATTTTTATTTTGTAAGAAATTTGTTTGCCAAAAGTTCTTGGATTAGTCTTTTAAAAGGAGAGAGGAAGGTTTAGCAAAAACATGAATCCATTCTGCAGATCTCAGCAATTGTTTCTCCCACTGCGTAAACTCAGAGCTATGCACAGGGAATGTGATTTGGGCATATTTGGAACAATTTCCCATTCTGTACTTTTCATCCCTCTCTATTAGAAAGTAAAAATATAAAATGAAATGAAACAAAACAAAAACAATAAAATCAAATAACTGCAAATCATGAGAATGTGTGCAGGTGGTCAAGAGGAAGTATTTAAAATTTTATAGAAGATACCCAAGCTTATTTAGTGCCAATCTGAGTTAATTGGGATAAAATGCTGTTACTCATGCTATTCTATTAGGCTGGATTTGAAGTTATTACTGCAGGAGATTAGGTCAGAGTGTACTATAAAGCCAGCCAAATTTCATCTAACTTGTTTATTTTTACTTCTCTCTTTAAACTGTGTATGTACATGTATATAAAATAGCTGACTGCATATGAGATTTACATTGGTTTTAAATTACTCTTATTTGCTAAGACTGTTTAGTAGCCTGGATAACCGAAATTTTGTGATTTAGCCCTCTGTCCTAGCAATACTTCATTAAAGATAGAGGACATTCTTTTGAATCCCCTATACAAAATGGGGACAGTGACTTTGGTCCCTTTTTATATGGTAAATAACTTTTTAAAATAGTGGGTCAGCTTAACTCACAGTGGCTTTTAAAGAAAAGCAAAAGCAACAAATAAACTTTTGTTTTCTACTGAGTTTTAAGTTATCATTTAATTATCTGTGGGAAAGGGGAAAATGGTGAATTCAGAGCATCCTATGAAGCTGTTTCCTGAATGAATTTGAAAAGGGTATTCAGTGTAAATTTACAAAGTCCCCTCAGGCTAGAGAATGTTTTACCCCTTTAGATAATGTTTAAATCAGGAGAAGGGGCTCTGGTAAAAAGAGTGGGGAAGGTGGTAGATAGTGATGCTATCCACATAAATGCCAACAATTTTGTGTCTCATGATATATGCCTCATTAATTGTTTTGCACCAAAAAAATGTACTGCCAAATTTCATTAGCTATATATTTTTTTCAACAGTCTTCAATCTGGTATCACCCAACTTTTTACAGAGTGTTTTGTTTTACTATATTATAGGCATTATTTGAAGCCTTTAAAGTGTATTAATTCATTTAATTCTCCCAAGACTCTAGAAGGCATATACTATTTTATTCTTATTTTATAGATGGGGAAATTAAGGCATACAGAAGGTAAGTGACTTACCCAAGTTCATCCCAATCTTAAAAGAGAGATATAGGATAAACATGTTTTTTTTTTTAAATTTAAGTCTAATAGTTTTTTTTTTTTGAGAGAAAGAGAGAGAGAGAGAGAGAGAGAGCGAGCGAGCGCAGGGGGAAGGAGAGAGAGAATCCCAAGCAAGTTTCACTGTTCAGTGTGCAGCCTGATGTGGGGCTCCATTCCACAAACCGCAAACTCATGACCTGAGCTGAAATCAAAAGCTGGATGCTTAACTGACTGAGCCACCCAGGTGTCCACATTTAAGTCTACCTTTAAAAGAAGTTGAAACTTTGTTATAATAAGGAATATTTGAAAGCAATATGTTATTATAACCTCTGAAGGCAACATCCACAGAGGCATTCCAATGATCTTTGGAACAAAGTAGGGTACTGAGAAGTGTATATCCTCTCAGGTTCACTTTTTTTTTTCTTCCTAAGACTAACACTGCTGTGGTTGCATAAAGGCCTCATTTGCTTTTCAAAAACAAAAGCAACATTGCCTTTGTCTTCGCTCTGATGCTTGTACAAGTGATTCTTTTTCTGGTAAAGTATTCACCAGACTGCCTCTTCATCCTCCAGTCCTCACACACATACAGATACACACAAACACATACACGTTCACCTCCGGTCCATTTCTGTGTCAAAGTATGGGAGTGACTGTGTTAGGTTCTCTTACAAACTCATTTGCTCTGGAAGCCTTCTGTAAAGAATCCCACCTGACTCCAACCATCAGATCCTAACCTTGCAATTTGTCACTTAAGTTTTATAAAGCCCATGAGGACATTGACAGGGACTTTCTCTAACATAGGCCTGAAGGCTGTGCTGCCCCTGCTACCCATGTCAGTGGGTCAGATGGTCAGCATGTCCAAGTCCAGATTCTTTGACCTCTTGCTAATCAGAAAGGAAGCCTGGATAATGAGAGCAGATTAATGCAGATCTGGAGATAAGCTTGCATGAGCAGTGAGCTTCCCACAATGGTCAAAAAAAAAAAACCAAAAAACAAAAAAACAATAAGACTCTTCCATGGGTGTTGGGGTCAGTACTTACTGTTGATCTCAGTAGCCCTCAGCTTCCAGCTCTAACCTATCATATTATATAAATGCCATTATTCATTATAAAATTGCCCAGCCCTTCTACAGAACAGCTCTGCAGCATTTGACTCTGTGACCTACTCTTAAAGTGACTCTTAGGGGTTGACTCCATGCTGTGTGCAGAGAACATTTTTTTTTCTCTTTATTTGTTAAACTTATTTTAGTTATTAACCTCTTACTGTAACCCTTTGATCTCCCCCTTCCTCTGGTTTCATCATCTGAGTGAGAAATAATTGACCTGTTGTCTGGAACCATCCTAATAGGAAACCCCACAGTGAAGCCTTCTTGGATGCAATTTCCTTAGTTAGGCATAAACTCTCCTGACCACAACTTTGCCTTTATGTACTTTTCACTGGGGGCCAACTCAAGTACCCTAAGCTGTCCAACTCCCTGGCAAGTCATTCTGCAGTTTCCTATAGGGAGGGAAATGATCACACATCTAGGGGTCTGGGTCATATTCTCTGCTCTTAGCTGAGTTCTGTGACCAAAAAGAAGATATTTTCAAAGAGGAAGTTAAACAAAGTCTCTTTTGTCAACCAAATTCCCTAGCTGAGATGGAGGCATGCAAGGAAGGCAGTGTACAGGAGCCAGAGTAAGTGGAGCACAGCCATGTCCATCTGCATATGAATTAATGGCAGGATGCCAGGCCACGGGGGTCAATCACTGGTGCCAGTTCTTCCCCACTGAGTCCGAAAGTTATAAGGAAGTCCTTTGAAAGTATCCATACAGGGTATTTAGCAAAAGCACAAGAGCCTTCTCACACTTTGTAATGATCATCACGCCACATTCTACTGATGGGAAGGGTGGGAAGAATATTCCCTTGGCACTAATGAGTGGTTGATAAATATCTGTGGGATAAATATTTTTATCCCACTTACATTTGAATCTTTTCAGAAATTTTGAATCTTTCTAGGCATTAATTATGTCATTTGTCAAATTTAGGACCAGTGATTCTTAAAGTCTGGAGCCTTGAAAACAACATCAGCATCACCTGGAAACTTGTTAGAAATACTCATTCTTTGGTCCTGCCCACACATATTAAAGCAGAAACTTTAAAGATGCTTATTTCCTGCCACATTTTGAATCTCTTTTCCTACTAAAATATCACTAGGTCCCATCACCTTATGTCGGCTCACTGTGTCTACATTATCACCACAGCTACTTTCAAAATAGCTGCCTGATTATCTGTGGTTCATAAAGCCTTTAAATATAGCTTGAGCCAAATCAAAACCTTCAGATTCCCAGCATTTTCAAAAGAATCATGGTATGATAATAAAGGCTGAGATGGGTATGTGTGGGTGTGTGAGTGGGTAGTATGCCAGTGTGTCTATGATAATGGTATAGTTGAAAACTTTATTACACATAATATATAGATTATATAATTGTCTACTATGTTTTCTTATGAGCTCAGCCCTTAACTGATTTGGATTTTAAAAAATTAGTTTTTCATCTCTACATATTCTTGAGTTAGCCTTGATAACTACCAGGTATTAGGCTCTGAGGCTTACAGAGATACTCCTCTCATTCTCTGGGGTTCTATAAACCATCTGGCATCATTGAACTAGAAAGCCAGGATCTCACAACTACTTTTAAGGGCACTTTGGGGTAGATGATGCAGTTGAGCTACTTGTAAGCCATGAAATGATCCCATCCTTCTTGACTTGGGACAGGTTTTATGAGCCTATTCCCATTTAGATTGTTGGTTGATAATGCCATTAAAGAACATGGGAAATTGGGGATTGAAGAAGTCTGGAAAACAACTTGCATATTTTTTACAATTTTCATAACCTAGTGATTGTTAATTCTGGCTTAGTAAGAAGGACTGACTAGCCATTTAACACTTAACGTTTTGAATGTACAATACTTTTGCCACACACACAAAACAAAACAATAACAACACAAAAGTTATTTAAAAAGAACTCAGTACTTCTCACACATTATTTCTGATTGTTTCTCACTTTTTATCTCCTCTTATTGCTTTCTATCAGAAGGATTATTTTTCTCCATTCTTTAGTGCCAGTTTTGTTAAACTCTAATAAAGTAATTTTCCTAATTTTATTAATTTCTTCATTTACGTAGTACATATTGAACTCCACTTTGGGTAGTGTATGTTTCTCAGTGATGGGAATACTCAGAGAATTGGGGCATTGTAAGAGTAACTGTGAGGACAAGTCTACTTTACACAAAGTGGTCAGGAAAGGCCTTTTCTCTGGAATGATATTTGAGATGAGGAGACCTGACTGTTGAGAAGGATTCAGCCAAGTGGACATCTTGGGGGCGAGAACTCCAGGGAGAGAAAATAGCAAGGTCAAAGCTGCTGAGGCAGGAACAAGTTTCTCTTATAAAAGAATAGCCATAAAGCCTGTGAGGTGCTAGAGAATAGTAAGTAGGTAGAGATAAGGGAGTAAAAGAGTTAAGGTTCAGGCTGCAGGTCAAGGTAAGTAATTTGGATGTTATTCTAAGTACTTGGGAGAACTGCAGAGGCTTTTCAGCTGGTGGCATGATTTGATTTAAAGGATCACTCTGTTTACTGGTGGAGGAAGATGGCAAAGGGGTAATTGAGGGAAAATGTGAGACCAGTTAGGAGCGTAATGCAAAAATACAGGGAAGACACAGTGATGGCTTGGCTAGTTTGATGGCAGTGGAAATGGAAGGGGCCGGATTCAACACATATTTTGGTGACAGGTTTTCTAGGCCCTGCTGATGGGTTAGATGCACTACAACAAAACAAGTGAGTTATATCCCAGTGGAATTAGCCATTTAAAGGAAGGCTCTTTAAACCTGGATTGCCTTAACTCAGATGAATGCATTGCTAATGCTGCAACTCTATTTAGAGGGGCATATGAGGGCAGGTGTCTTTTATAATCCCTCAAATAACACTCATAGGTGAATCAAGTGCACTATTAAATGCTCAGTAACTCACTTAACTAAATTCAGCCTTTCCTCATCTGCATGACAAAGGCTAATTATGCTTGCTAAATGACTGCAATTTACTGAGAAATAAATAACAAAACAAAGGCCAAGTTACAAAAAGAAAGAAGGAAGGAAGGAAGGGAGGGAAGAAGGAAGGAAGGAAGGAAGGAAGGAAGGAAGGAAGGGAGGGAGGGAGGGAGGGAGGAAGGAAAAAAGAAAGAAGAAAATAAAAGAACACCAGGTTGACACATCCTGATTTAGGCCTTATAGGTTTCAATTTCCTTGATCACCATGGTCTGCCCACCGCCTGTAGTCTGGAGGCAGCTTGCCCATGAAAGAAGCAAGCCCTGTTAACTTCGGTTGACCTTCCTATCACTTTGGAAACAACCACAGTAACAGCAGTTGCAGTAGCAGCAGCCATAAAATCCCCTGGCCTGACTCTCCCTCCCTTTTATTTTCCTCCCCTCCAATGGCAGTGAACACAAAGGACAAATCTGTCATTAACTATTTGCAAATGATCAGTTACCCACTGCAGCTGTTTGCTCACCAGATAGCCATGCCAAGCACAGCTGCTCAGATGTGTCAGCCCAGTTTGGCTGGGCCACTCACCACCCACCCCCAACTGTCCCCCAAACTGCCTCAAGGAACAATGGGGCAGGCTGAACCCTAAACTGGCAGAATGAACTGTGGTTTTCCACTCTCAGAGAATCCCAATGTTTCTACTTCCCTGGGCCTTCATGGACCACTTAGTGAAACTGGCTGAGAGGTGCTTGACTCTCACCTCCCATGGATGCTGCTGGTCTGAAGACTGAGAAGTGATAAAGTGGTAACTTTTTACTGACCACTTCTTAAGAATGGTAGTCTAACTGCTGCCTGGGTCCTTTTTTTTTTTTTAAGAAGCAGCTTTGTGCTTTCACTTATTAATTTTCACCAGCTTCTAAAGGTCAACGACCTGGCAAGCGGAGATGCACAAATAACAGGTGCAGAGACTCTGCCGCCTGCCTCCATGGGACATCGCTCTGTCACTTTTATTTACTGAATCAATCCACCAGTGTCCAGCAGGAGAACAACAGCTAAATGGCCATTAATTGTGGGCTGATGTGCAGATGAAACAAATCTCCAAAGGGACTGTAAACCTTTGTTCCTTCACCTCCTCCTGCTCTTGCTATGGGATTAGCAGTAAATCATTCAGCAGCCTCATCTCCTTATTATAAATTTACCATTAGGGGCATCCCAGGTGAGCTAGTGCTAACCTCTCTCTATCTTCTTCCCCATCCTTAGCTCCCTCCCTCCTTCCTCCTCCTTCCTTCCCCCTTTTTCTTTCTTTGTCTTAATCTTTTTCATTTCCCCTTTTTCAGTCTTTCTGTCTCTATTTTTCTTTCTCTCACACACATATGCTCATCCGCAAACATAATGGCCTTTATTAAAGTTATTTCATTGCCCCAGGGAACACCATTTTCTGCTCATGCCAACATCCATCTTTGCCCTCTTCCCACGTGTGTATAGGTAGGCACAGAGTATGAATACAGCTGGGATTCCTATATAATAATAATAATAATAATAATAATAATAATAATAAGGCAGAAAAAGGTCTCTTCAAAAGGAGTTTTTCCTTTTCTCCTTGCTTCTGTCATTATTTCTTAGCAAAGCTCTTTAACTCCTCAGAGTCCAAAAGGAGCTTAATTAAAGTGTAAAAGAGAATCTGAAAGTAGGCAATAGACAGAGAATGAATACAATGGATTTGAGCTCTGTTTAAGAGTCTGGGGAATGCACTGCAAGATTTTTTATTATCTCTAGGTCATGCATAGCACTGATGTGGCCTCTGGTGGTCAACCGTTGGTGCAGTTTGATTTGAGAGGCATTAGGGGGGCATCCTCAAACTCCAAAATGAATCCCTAAACTGGTCTCCATAATCACAAATCCATAGTTTATTTTAGTCCACTTTACATCTTTGTATTAAGCATGGTCTTTTTAATGTGTTCTTTGAAAATGTTTGTTTTATGTTAATCAGTCATCTACACCTTAACATGAATATTTCTTTCTACAGTCATCGTGGGGTTTAGAGAGCAGCAAAGTGCTTATGGAATGGATGGGAGTGGAGTGGTGTAGGGCCCAGAAAAGACCTGTCCTCAACAGAATAATAGTGTAGAAAAGCAGGGAGGGCAAGGAGGGCAAAAAGGGTAAAGTTTCCATACTTGGTACTAGGGCTAAGTAAGAACTCTGGGAGTAAATTCCAAGAAAGCCAGTCTTCAGACTTGGAGTAGGGGATATAAATCACACTTGCTTAGTGATTGCTGCTACTAATAAAGTCCAGTTATTGATGGACAGAAGTGCATACCTGGTGAGTTATTCATGACACACATTTTTGTGAATGAATAGCATAGTACCTTGCCTGGGACACAGGAGAGAGCAAAACTAAATTACATGAATACATACTGAGGGCTGAAGATAATCACAGATGGATTCTCTGGTTATCCAAAATTCCAAAGTAACTGAAGAATAACCAGATTTTAAAAATTTACATTGAAACTATATATTTTATTGTTTCTCTCATAATATTTTAAAAATTTGGAGTAGAAGCAGCTTAGTTTTGAGGATATTGTCTCCAAATCTAGACATCCCAGATTCATATCGCACATTTTCTATATATTCATTGTAGGACCCTGGATATTTTGACCTTTCATTAATTAATCAAGATATACTAAGAATATAAGGTTTCTAGAGCCAAAAGAGTGAATAGAAGTTGACAGTGGCTTTGCCTCCATGACACTAATAGCCTAAATGTAAAATCCTGATTCTATGAAGTACTGAGAGGTATGAGAAGTCATGAGACAGTATAATTTGTCTTTGACCTAGTAGAAAGGAGTGAATGGTTAGCAGTGTTTCTCATCTCTGAGCTCTGGGCTGTGGGGAATAAATGCGTTACAGATGTGACCAGAAATTTCATCCCTTTGCCTTCAGGGTGACCAGATAGGACTCAGGCTGAGTGAAGACCTAGAGAAAATTAGTCCTACTATGAGCAATCTCCTCATTTTGCTTAATGTTTTTTAATGTTTGTTTGTTCTTACCATTTTCTAGTTATACTATGGTGTGAAAGTGTTTGGAAACAATAGAGATCTAAGTAGTGACTAAGTATTGACTATATGAGGTGAGGCACTGAGGGTAGGTTCTAAGCAGAGCATGTTGCTGGTCTGGGAGTCAAGTGATTAGGGCTTCTCCAAGGGCAATGGAAAGCCAGCATGACAGGAATGCAAAGTAAAGGGTAGCAAGGAGTGGAAGGAAGGTGCAAGAGGTGGAGGCTTAGAGATGCAATGTCTTGTGGAGGCCAAAATGGAGAAATGGCCTCAGTGCCAAGGTAAGCATTTCATACAAGGGCATCTGGTAAAGACTCACTGAACTTTCCATAGCCTCATAACCACTGGACATTGTGGGACATTATCTGAGTTCCAGTGCCAGCTAAGCTAGAAGTAACTTTGTGCACTTTGGTCAATTTGATAATATCTCTGTTCCTCAGTTTTCACATCTCAAAAATCCAAAATTTTAAATCCCTTTCCGGTAAAACTAGGTCTACAATTCTTATTATCAAGGTTACTGATAGGGATTCTAAAGGTGCAGAAGATTTGTCTGATAGATAATCCCTGAATATATCACAAAATTTGCTTTTTAATTTTTTTTCATTTTTGTTTTCTACATACAATAAATGATTGTGTCACTTGACTTAACAAAACCAACAGTAAAGTAGAATCTTTCTGTAGCCATAAAATGTAATTATTGATGAGAATACACAAATGTCTGATTTTCAGTAGAGACTTTATCCCTAGATAAGCAAATCCTTACAATTTATCAAACTTCTTAAAATACAGAAATAAAGGGAGAAATTCCATATGGAGCATCCCTTTTAAAGTGTTTAAAAAAAACAAAACAAAACAAAAACTCAATGAAAGCAATCACAGAATTATAATCAGACGAAGAAGCTGGGGCCACTCAAGGTCCTAGAAGGAGCATTCCAGCCTGGGTTTCATGAATACCAGCCAGCTGCTTGAGCTTTGTATGTGTGGAGTAGAGCTGGGTTCTGATCAGTGATGATTTATGTCTGATCCCCAGTTGGATGTGTATGAGTTGAAGATATTTCCAATGTTCAGAATTACAGGAAACTCTTGGCTAGATAAAACGATTGGGAATTTAAAAATATTGTTTAATGTTTATTATTGAGAGAGTGAGAGAGAGACAGAGTGGGAGCAGGGAAGGGGCAGACAGAGCAGGAGGTACAGAATCTGAAGCAGGCTCCAGGCTCTGAGCTGTCAGCCCAGAGCCTGACGTGGGGCTGAAACTCATGAACCGTGAGATCATGACCTGAGCTGAAGTTGGATGCTTAACAGACAATGCCACCCAGGCACTCCACCATTAGGAATTTTTAAAAATCAGATATGGGGAAGAAAGAACACATTGTAAAACTTTCTGTAAATTACGTGGTCATTCTGCAATGAAGACGTCTCAATTACTATGTAGCTTTTGTCAAAGACCCCCTTAATACTTTTGGTGGTAGTGCAATTTTATTTTCATGTTACAGAAAGAACAAAAAATCATGCTAGTGATTCTATTAGAAAAGAAAATGTGTTTGTTTCCCTCTTACTCCATGCTGGAAATAGCTATTGTTAACTGGAAAACCTACCTACATCATTAACTTGTTTAATACTTTATTTGTCAAACAAATTTGAGTGCTTCTCATATGCCATGTGTTTGATGCTGACAAGGTAGAAAGAGTTTCTCCCTCATGAAGTTTACAATCTGTCTGAGTACTTGGCTTGGAAACTAGTACATGTCAGAGCACATAAAAGGGAATCCTACCTGCTCTCAGAAGCCAGGAAAAAACTCTGAGAAACAATATTTGACAGTAGATCTTAGTAAAAGTCCATGAACGATGCCTGAGAACTTAGTTAGAAAAAGTTTCAACTTCCTGGCAATTGTGGGAAGCCAATATCCATCTTGAACTTTCTTCTTCATTTCAAGAACATCATCCAATACGCAAGCTTTACCAAGCTTTGACAGTGAGAACTTTACTTGCAGCACTTTTTAAAAATCTCCTGGGTATCTCCACACATATTTCAGCCTCAGCGCCATTAAGAGATTGGACATGAATATTCTTTAAACCTTTGATCATTTCAAGAGGGTAGAACAGGATAGGAGGAGTCTTTCATGCTGGAAATTCTTATGTCATTGTCCAATGTAATACATAACACACCTGTCATCTTCACAAGAAAAAGCTTGGTTGCCTTTTAAAAATTCAGCCCTAAGGGTCTATCCTGTGATATGTGACCTAGAAGACAGATAACTAGGAGGATTCTTTGAGTGAAGGAATCCTAGGTTTTATTGCTTTCGGATGTAACCACCTCCAGAGCTGTGGAAGAAGTTGCTATTTAATTAGAGAGATTAAACCAAGAATGTACTTTTCTCCTAAGAAAAGAAAAAGACAAGGGGCTCAGGGGACTTCTGGGTGTCTATACCTTGCCCAGAAGGCAGGATTTGCCTCTTTAAAATGACTTATCCATCTCTCTGGATCTGGGCTTTCTATATTCACCTTGTTTTATTCATACTTATGAATAACTGTCCAGTGTCCAGGAAACAGTGGGCACATTTACTTATCTGTCCTCAATGATGTGGTTCTGCTTATAACAGAAGGCCTTGAGATGGCTTAGATGGCTTAACAGAACAACCATGACAGAAGTACCTATTTATATAAACCAGGGTAGGAAAAAAAAGACTATATTTGTGGGATTTGGGGAGTTTACAGAAGGATTTATATTTGAGAGATATATTTTCCCTTGATACCTGGTTTTTTTTTTTTTTCATCATTGGAGAAAGAAGCAGTGTACAGATTTAAGATACATAGGGGGCCATTGGCGAGTATGAGACATAAAAGGTTTACTTAGGAGTAGCCATGTCAGGGGGTTTGCAATGTACTCAGAAGACCATAGAGGCCCCTTCATGGTTTTGAACAAGAGATTGCTGTATTCCAGCTTTTGTTTTCATAAAATAACAATGACAGGATTTGAGGCAAAATCCAATACAATGTATCTGAGCATACTTCCATATTGTTAGTATATAAATGAGATCCTTATGCTGATTGGAATTTCAGTGTAGCCCAGATGGCCTGGAGAGAACTCAAATGACAGCAAATATAGCTATAATGGCCACCATCTTGCTACATTAGACAGATTTAACCCCTGTTCACTGTGACCGCTGCAGCTCCAAATCATGTGCAAACAATTCTACACTGCATTTCAACCAAAAATCTAATTTGAACGTTATTCAAGCCCTCTCACCAGGTAACCTTGTCTTACTCCTTTAACCTCAGTTATGGTCCATGCCCTTACTGTATCGATGGTCCAGTTCTAATGAAATTTTTGCTGTCTTTTTAATTCACATCTACTTTCAAACTCCCATGCCTTTTCAAACAGTGTTCCTTTTGCTCAGAATTCCTTTTTTTCCCCTTCTATTATCAAACTCCAACTTATCTTTAGGATTCAGTTCAAACACTGCTTCCATTTTAAAGAATACCTCTGGCTCTTAATTAGGCTTACTACTGCTTCCACAAAACCATGTTTGTGCCTAATGTTAGCATTTCATTCACTTAACAAATATTTTTGGAGCAACCATTACATGTCAGGTACACTATTACCACCACTTGGGATACCTGGTGAGTGTATAATACTCCAGTGAATTTTTTTCATGTATTGCTTCCTGACTAGACTATGGATATCTTGATGATGGACCCTATTCAAATCATCTCTATGTCCCAAGGACATAGCATGTTACTGTTATTTAAAGTCCCCAGTAGTTACCTGATTTACGAATTGATTGAATAAGTACAGTAAAGCCTTGGATTGTGAGCAATTTCTGTGAGTGTTCCATAGGATGAACAAGCATTTCGAATAAATTTTAACTTGATAAACAAGCAAAGTCTTGCAGTACAAGTAGTATGTGATGCCAAATGTCATATGATCGCAAGTGAGCCCATGGTTCTTCTCTCTCTCTCTCTCTCTCTCTCTGTCTGCAGGATTATAGGTGATCATCTCCCATGCTCAGATGCTCAGTGTCAGGCCTCGGTGTTTGGTAGAAATCAGTGATTTTTCAGAATGTTGGAAGGTGCCCACAAGTGACACTAGTTTATGTTTTGTCACTTCAAAGCACCTATGGGCAGTCCTTTGCTTTTCCATACAAAAGTAAGCTTAGGAATGCTTTGCTTCATTGTAGGTCAGCTGCCTGCAGATATAGACTCTTTCCCCTGCTACCTTATTGCCAGTTACATTAAACAGAGTATATGACAGGAGTTTACTAATGCTGTACTGTAGTCAACATCCATGCAAGCATATACAATGGTCCCCATGCAGAAAAAGGTTGAAAAGAAAGGCAGTAAGAGTAAGGAGATGATTATGGTGGAAGAAGGAAATCATCAAGGGGCGCCTGGGTGGCTTAGTCGGTTAAGCATCCGACTTTGGCTTAAGTTATGATCTAGCTGTTCCCAGGTTTGAGCCCCACATCAAGCCCTGTGCTGACAGCTCTGAGCCTGGAGCCTGTTTCAGATTCTGTCTACCTCTCTCTCTGCTCCTCCCCTGCTTGCTCTCTCTCTCTCTCTTTCTCAAAAATAAATAAATATTTAAAAATATTAAAAAAAAGAAGAAAATCGTAGAGAAGTACCAACAAGGTATGTGAGTGGCCAAAATTGCAAGATTTTATAAGAAGTCTGTGTCAACCATTTGCACAATATTAAAGAAGAAGGAGGAAATAAGGGGGCTAGGTGCAGCAAAAGGAGTCACAAGAATATCAAATCAATGGCCACATGTTCTAGAAGATGTAGTAGGTTGCTTCTGGTTTGGATAAATGAGAAGCAAATAGCAGCTGATACTGTGACCGAGAACTTTATCTGTGAGCTGCCTTGTACACTGACCTCTTAAGTAAACTGCCAGGTATGTCAACAGAAAGTGAAGAAGGCTTCAAGGCAAGCAGGGGATGGTTTGATAACTTTAAGAGGAGAAGTGTCAACCATAGTGTGGTGAGGCACGGAAAGGCTGCGGGTTCAGATGCTAAGGCAGCTGAGGTGTTCACTACCAAGTTCCAGAAGCTCATGGTTTCTGAGTGTTACCTTCCAGAGCAAGTTTTTAACTGTGATGAGATAGGGCTTTTTGGAAAAAGATGCCAAAGAGGACCCACATTACGGAAGAAGAGAATGCAATACCCAAGCACAAGCCCTTGAAAGGTTGTCTCACCCTCTTTTTTCATGCTAATGCAAGCAGGGATTTCAAAGTCAAGTCCCTGCTCCTGTATCATTCTGAGAATCCATGAGCCTTCCAGAAATGCAAGGTGTAGAACAGCCAGTTAAATGTTGTGTGGAGATCCAACAGCAAGGCTTGGGTCACTCGTATCTTGTTCTTTGAGTGGATCAACAAGGTCTTTCATCCTGCAGTGATGACATACCTTTTAGAAAAGAATCTGCCGCTCAAAGCCTTGCTGGTTATGGATAATGCTCCTGTTCATCCTCCAGGTGTTGAGGCTGACTTACCAGAGAAGTTCAAGTTCATTAAGGTCAAGTTCCTTCCTCCCAACACCACTCCAATCCTCCAGCCCATGGATCACCAGGTCATTTCGAACTTTAAAAAGCTTTGCATCAAAGCACTATTTCATTGATGCTTTGAGGTGACTGAAGGAGAAACCTTATCCTCTGAGAATTTTGGAAAAATCATTTCTACATTGTGACCTGCCTCAGGATCATCAATAAAGCCTGGGATGGGGTCACCAAGACAACCCTCAATTCTGCTTGGAGAAAACTATAGCCTGATTGCATTTTTGGACATGCAGGAACATGGCCAGGAGCTAACCATCGACGAACTGATGGATCTGCATTGAGAGCAACAGCAAGAGGTTATGGAGGAGATCTGGGCTTCAGAAGAGGAGGAGAAAAAGGCAGAGGAATCCCTCACTTCAAATGAGATTAGAGAGGTGTGTAAAATGTAGGAAACAGTGCAACATTTTGTAGAAAAGCACCACCTGAATAAGGCTGTAGCAGTGCAAGCAATGAATCTGTTTAAGAACAACACAATGTCACATTTCCACAAAATCCTCAAAAAGAGGCAAAAGCAAGTGTCATTGGATGGGTTCTTTGTTGAAGTTGCATGAAAAGAAAAATATTCCATGGAACCAATAGAGAGCAGTGATTCCGTTAGTGATAGTGAAAGTCATCCTACACAATAAGCCACCTCTCTCTTCTTCACACCAGCCACGAAGGCTTTCAAAGGCAAGTGCAGGTTAATTTGTTTATTTTTCTTTATATTTCATATTTTCTTTATTATTTTTTGTTATATTCCAGTATTATAATCATTTTATATGAGCATTTTTGGGTTGTGGAATGAATCATCTGGGTTTGTGTTATTTCTTATGGGGAAATTCGCTTTGTATTACAAGTGCTTTGGATTACAAGCATGTTTCCACAACGGATTATGCTCACAAACCAAGGTTCTAGTGTGTATTTTTAGGGACTCCTGATTCTTAACACATTAATATCATCTGCATCTCTTGGTATCAAACTATTGTCCTCGTATTTACTTTATGTTTGTAAAATCATTTGTTCATTAAACAAGTTTTGAGTTCATAATCCAGATATTTCCATTTGTCTCTTATTTCTTCATAAAACCTTGCTTGTTCCTTGTTTTCTAGGCCATTTTCTTAAGAGTAAGGGAATTAAGTAGAAAAAAGAGGTGAAAGAACTTTTGAAGGTTACATATTTCCATTGTACTGGCTACAAGGAGTGGTGAATCATATCATAGGACATTCATATCTCAGGTTGGACTAGCTGGGGTTTATAGAATTGGGGGATTTCATTTTGAAGAGATTTTGCAGGTTACTTAACTCCACATTATACCAGAGACTTCTATTCATCCCTAATAAGGCTTTCATGCTCTATTTGAATGCTTCCAATGAGGGAGATGTCTTAAGATACTTTAAGGCATTTTAATGTTTTTAAAGTTGTTTTTGTTGTTGTTATTGATTATAACTTCCTGGTGCTGGAAGTCATTAGAATAAGTAATAATTAATATGTAACAAGATGCAGAATCTTATAGGAAAATCTGATCTCTCACATTAGAAAGAGATTATTGAGATAAATTTCAAAGTCAGTGTGTCAGTGTCCAAGCTGAGCACCTACCTTATTTTTGCTTCCATGTGACCCAAATTAAGGGGCAAAGGCTAACAATCCTTAAAGCAATCAGGGACTCCCTTTGCAAGTTTCTGCTCTGTTGAACCACTGGAGGCTCTAGCTCACCCTCCTAGTAATTAACTTGCCTGTTTTATCTTGGTCATTGACAGATTTTACTTTCCTAGTTTGTGTGAGTTCATCAACACTTACAGAATGCCTGCTGTGAGAGAACTGTGTTCTAGGCTCAATGGAAATAATAGCCAACAATGGCCATGGAGGTCACAGGTGTTTTTTTTTGTTTGTTTGTTTTTTGTTTTTTCCCCAGGGGCTTGCATTAAAGAGAAAGAAAGGAAGAATATAGAATACAACATTCAATTCTCATTCTTAATCTTCTTTCAGTCTTTGTGTGGCATCCTACTGAGGTCAACAACATATTGTATCTTGAAATCTGTGGGCCTTAAGTTATAGATAATTTATTTAAATATTCTTTAAGATACAATCATACTGTTATTTCCCATATACATGCATATATGACTGAATGTTCTAACCCTAGAGAAAAAGCCAAGCATCTGACTATGTTGACCTCAGACCCTGAATTTGTCACTTAGCAGGGATCATATCTGGCTATATCAGAATCCTTAAGCCAGTGGCCATAGATCCATATTATACTCCAGTTGGTTTTGTGCTTTAGCCCTCCCCACAATTATAAGCAAATTAATGTGAATGCTAAAATTTTGAGAGTGAGGATGTTTATGGCTTTCATCAGAAAGTAAAAGCTTAAAGTAATAATTGCTGCACAGAGCTATGACAATGGAAGGGGAATATGAACAGCACCTTCTCTATTTCCAATAACTGCTTACTCAAGAAAGTCATTTTCTCCTTATTGTGGCTTTATCTTTTTGTTCTGTACCTAAAATGCAGAACAGCAAAATAAAACAAAATGAGTACATATCATAACAACAACAGGAACAACAACAAACTTTTAGTAGAGTTATCTATTGAGGTATCTATTGAGAATGTTGGGGGAAAAACAGAATTGTTAAAACAGGATTTATAAAACATAAACCAATATTCACAATTTTTTAAATGTAAATAAATATTCAGTTGAAGTTAAGTTCAGGATCACTTATATTCATTATTGATCAGATGGTGTCCTATCATTATTAATCAGATGAATATAAACATAGATCTTTAAATGAAACAAACGTAGAAAAGAAAAATAATATGAAGCTGTTGTTAAAGACAGTGACCAAATAGGTCAACTATCAAAGCTTTCTTGATAGATTATTTTTCCATGTTTCATTATTTCTGGGGCCTGTCAGTTGCTCTGGGGAGAGAAACAGTGTGTTGTTATGAGTTTTCCCGAGGAGGGGGGAAAAAAAGGCAGTTAAAAGGCTTTTGAGTTCAACAAATGTGTCCTGAGAGCCAAATGGAACAGGGGTGAAATCCTAGCTAAAACCCATGGGGAATAATTTGTTGTTAGCAGCATCTGGAAAGGAAGTGTGGCAGCGGCTGCAGAGTTTTGTTTAGAGAACAAATGGAAGAAAAGGGGCTTTAAAAAGGTAGATTTGATGACAGGAGGGGGGAGGGAGAAAGTGATGGAGGCCTCGAATGAGTTTGGGGATTTCGGAAGGAGATTTAATAGACTGAATAGCAGGTTACCACTAAAGAAGTGAAAACCTGAGCAAGAGATATCAGTAAGAACACACTGTGTTAGTGCACAGGCTTCGAACCTAAAAGCAAACTCAAATTAAATAGTTTATTATTCCTCTGGCTGCTCCTACCACTAGTAATGTGTTTTCCCTCAAGAACGGAGTATTTTGAAAATCTATATTAATCATGGAGACCAGTGTTTGTACTTCTCCGTGGGCAGCCTATTATCAAAGCCACCTCAATACTCCCTGCTTCTCTGGAGCAAACCGAAGACCATGGCCAAGGCGCTGGACTCTGCAGCAGGGGGCCTGTGGACCTCCACCCTGCAGGGTCGCCTGGGCTCATGCTGGGATAAAGCCCACTATTCTCTCCTACACTGCACATTCAGTTGGCAGAGCACCCTGCCCTGGACTCTTCATTGTAGGAACAATATTTCAGTTACAGGAATAGGGGAACATAAAAGCAACAAATACTGCAGCAGAGAATGTTCTATTCCAAATGGTCTGTGGCCACCATCCTACTCTAGCCTTTTTTTCCCAAATCCCTCCACTTCTCTTCCACAAACTTTTAGAGTCTGGACAAGTGGAGAAGGCAAGAATCTGTGGCTATAGTGTGCTTCCACTGTCCCTAGGACCACATCTCAGGGGTGTAGTCAAGGCCAAGGCCTTCCCAGGCTGCTTGGGCCCTGATGCATGGCTTCTTAGTCCAGTTCTATAAGAAGAATAATTTTTTCCCAGTCTGAAAGGCTCTCACTTACTTCCCAACCTGTGGGGTAAGTAGTGGTAAAGAGTGAGGGAAATTAGAATAGAGTCAAAGTTAACTGTTGGGTTCTTATACCCCCCCCCCCCCCATTTCATCTCTCCCTGAGTCTGGAGCATTTGGGCAGCCCTCTACTTCAGGTCCATCTAATACTTACTGATAAGGGACTCTCTAGAATGCTTTACCCTAGGAACTAGGCTGGTGCTTGCCCTCCTGTGAATATTTGAATATTGCAGAAGATTCAGCCCAGTGACCACTATCATTTATTGGGAGAATAGTGTTCACTACCTGCATGGATTCTGGGGTCTAAGGACCTGGCTTTGAATGTGGATCCCCCACTTGCTGGCTGTGAAACTCAAGGCAAATCACTAAACCTCCCAGTACCTGAGTTCTTCTATTGTAAAATGGGTTGTTGTGGAGGATAAATGAGCTAATATATGTACAGTGTTAAGAATACAGTCAGAGTCATAAATCTCACTATGTGTGTTAAATATTACTGTTATTTATCACAGCATTGTTGTTATTATATCGCTGATGTTGTACAAAGTGTTCACATATGCTGCTTATTTTATCTGAACAATGTTGTGTGGCATGTATTTCAATTATCATCCATTTTATACATTAGTAAGAGAGAGAGCCAGTGTTTGAACTTGGGTCTGTTCCCATGTACTGTACTTCCCTCACTATGCAAGTATTTCAAAGTATTCAAATGTTAAATTATAATATTAAAATTTCTATTATGATGGCAGATGACAGAAGAGATTTTAGATATCTAATAAGATTGTAGATAACTAATAATATCTTTTACTTTTTATTTATTTCTTTTAATTATTTACTTTGGTGCCAAATGTTATATAAAACTATCAGTATTTCATTTTACTGTTAAAAAAAATCCTGTAGGGGCACCTGGGTGGCTCAGTCGGTTAAACATCTGACTTCGGTTCATGTCATGATCTTAACGGCTCATGAGTTCGAGCCCCACATTGAACTCTGTACTGACAGGCTCAGCCTGGAGCCTGCTTCAGATTTTGTGTCTCCCTCCTTGCCCCTCCTCCACTTGCACTCTCTCTCTCTCTCTCTCTCTCTCTCTCAAAAATAAAATAAACATAAAAAATTTTTTTAATCCTATAAGGCATCTTTGATTATTAGTGTCTAAGATTTAATGAGGTGGTTTTTTTTAACTTACATATAGTTACATAGCCAAGTAAGTGATAAATGTAGAATTTACAGCCCTACTCAGAGCCCACATTCTTACCGAAGTGTGTCTGCTGTAGAAAATGACAACTTCTGCATGTTCAAAAGACAATGATCAAACAGGATGAAATTTTTTTTATTTATTTATTTATTTTTGAGACAGAGAGAGACAGAGCATGAACAGGGGAGGGGCAGAGAGAGAGGGAGACACAGATCGGAAACAGGCTCCAGGCTCTGAGCCATCAGCCCAGAGCCTGACGTGGGGCTCGAACTTACGACCGCGAGATCGTGACGTGGCTGAAGTCGGACGCTTAACCGACTGCGCCACCTAGGCGCCCCCAGGATGAAATATTTTAAAAAAATTAATGTTTATTCATTTTAGAGAGAGAGAGATGCACAGAGCACCAATAGGGGAGTGGCAGAGACAGAGGGAGACACAGAATCTGAAGCAGGCTCCAGGCTCTGAGCTGTCAGCACAGAGCCCAACACAGGGCTCAAACCCAAAAACCACTATTAGATCATGACCTGAGCTAAAGTCGGACGCTAAACTGGCTGAACCACCCAGGCGCCCCAAACAGGATGATATACTAAATGGTAGTTGAGATTGCTTATAACTAAAGAAACCAGAAGTTCTTGGGCAATGGCATTCAATAAAACCATTTGAAGGAAATTTAGTGCTGAATAAAAATGTAGCATTAGAGGTTCAGATCCATGCTTTTTTCCTAATCTTCTGGAGCACCATTGTTATCATTACAGTCATAGTCATCTTAACAATAACCTAATGAGCATTGCTTCTTTATATTTTTAAAAAGCTTCATGTATAATATCTAATTTCTCCTTCATTACATATCTTTGAAATTAGCATTATTCCCATTTGAGACTTCAGAAAACTGAGAAACAAAGTGCAAAGGGCTTGTCAAAGCTAATGAAGATATGACCCAAATCTCTTGATATGTCACTCTAGCCTCTTAACATTTATGCTGGTCCACTTCTAAGAAATATACCAGAAAAAAAATAAGAGAAGAAAATGGACATTTTTCTACCTTACTCTTCCACTGGTAACTCCCAGTTAGTGGCTTAGATTAACAGTGTATGTATATGGGTGCAACAGACAAACCATGTGGCAGAAAAATAAAGTAATACAAATCTCTTTTAATTATTCACATTTTTAATTTTTATGCTTTCATTTAACAAATATAGTTTGGGCAGTTGCTCTGTACTAGCCAGAATTTGGTTGCAGAAATGAATAAATGTGATGGTCAAGGCCTCTGACCTCAAGGATTTGAAAGTCCATTAGTAAAATAAATACAAGTACAATAGATACAGTGACATAATATCACAATAGAGGTGTCAAGCAAGACTATGAAACCACTAGGGATGAACAGTGGAATCTAGGGAGCCTTTAGAGAGGAGAGTATTAGATCTAGGAATGGGCAATTTCTTATAATTCTTCAGGCAGAAAGGGAGGTAAGGAAATGTAGGTGTCATTAATAGCATGTGCAAAAAAGACCCAGGTGCATGACCATTACCCAGATCATCTCTCCTGATCAGAAAGAGTTTGGTGATATTAGTATTTGGAATCATATGACCACAGCCAATCCTATATGGTTACTCTAAATTTAATAAAATGACTTGAGAATAGTACGGTCCTGCATGTCAAGGTAATATCCAGTTCTGTATTCGTGACTTGCCAATAGGGCTGTGTGGCCTTAAGGTAGTCACATTATATCTTAAACCCTCTGTTTCCTCATCTGCAAAACAAGAGAGTTGGTTTATGTTCTGTAAATTCTTTTAACATCAGGATAAAATCCTCCAAATGATGAGAGAAGCATGTGTTCCCCCACCAGATTCTGTGGATGACTTATATGATCATTGGACCTAGGTGTTTTTATGATTATGATAAATTGAACAAATACTGACTGCTCAGTGGCCTTCAAAATTCAGCTTATCATCTGTGTGGTAGGTGGTGGAAGAAACCACCTACCCACTGACCCACTCTGCCTTAGATATTTCAAACCCAGAATTTTGTGAAATTTTAATAAGCCAATAATTTTTCCAGAATAGAGAGAAAAAATACACACACATATACATGTATACACATGTACATATATACACACATATATATGTTTATATATATATATCATATATAGAGACATATAAAGACAATTTATTGAGTTACACATCTTGATGTCCTATGGAGGAATGAGTTACTCTAGGGTAAAGAGGATCATGGCACAAAACTAACTTATGATTTGCAAAGTCCCTAAGGTAAGAGAGCCTACCATGCCAAGTAAAGAAGGGAAAGAGCCTCTGATGGTCAGGACAAATGAGAAACCAAGAAAAAGTGTATTAGAAGAATTGATAGTTGGAAATCAAGATACATTGACATCTTCCCAAAAGGAGACCACATCTAAAACAATAGATGTTTGGGGGGTAATTAGCTGAGTAAGTTAATGGTAATGCAGTGTCATTTTCCAGGTTCTATTTGCTTTTGTCCTAACCACAGTGAAAAATAAATGGGGAAGCTTGTTCATTTATTTGGCAATTAGTTATTGAAGATTTAATCTACACTGGTCATGTCTTTTCCCATTACCACATGCTTGCACTTGACGTTATCAAGAAATAACAACAGAACCTCTAGATAAATGCTGGGGATATTAGTTACTTTAGGATGATACTAAATTGCAGAAGGCCAAGAAGAGAAAAGAAGTTTACCTCGAACTGAATAACCTGACATCTCACTCCTATTCTTTTCTCTTCCCCTCCATACCATTGCCACCACTACTGTTATCACTATCTTGCCAAGAACACTGGGAAAGATACATCCACAGAGAGAACAAGTATAATCAAACAAATATGCATTGCTCTCTGGGGATTTGGCCTCCACGTGTATTCAAGAGAACACCCTCTTTTTGGTTAAGCTAGGTATATCTAAATTTCAAAACCTAGCTCTAAATAAGGTTAAAAGTCTATACTTAATAATTCCAACCAAAACCGAGATCTGCATTTGAATTATACAACTGCAACTGATGTGAGGTACATGCAGTCCATGCTTTTGGGAGAAAAAAAATCCAGAAAAAAAAAAAAAGAAAAAAGACAAAGGACATTTACTACTGTGTTATTTACATTAGACTAGCCAAAGCTACCTAGAAGGTTTTTTAGAAGAAGTACCCAGCTACTATTTCCCAATGAGTAGATATGGTAGACTTTCAGAGAGGGTGGCTCTTGAACAGGACCTTGAAGAATGGATAAGAATTGAGAAGTAGAGAGAAGAGGATAGAAAAATCTAAGGAGGTAGAACACCAAGAGAAAGGCACAGAATGGCCACAAACCTGGACCTAAAAAAGAGTTTAGTTTGGCTAGAGCAAAGGATATGTGGAGGGCAAGGTAAGCACAAAGATAATAGAAGCCCATAGGATTTTTGAGCCAGAGGGAACAACACAGTTAAAGTTCCCTGTTGAGGAAGATTAATATGGGACAAAAACATAAGATGAACACAACTGGACAGTGATTGGATGGACGTAGGTTTACCAGTCAGGAAACCACTAAAAGGGCACAAGTGAAAAAGAGATAATGAATGTTACTCAGGCAGTTAGAATGGAAAACAAAATGAATGGGAGATGTTTTAGGACGGTTGAACATATTGAATTGGAAACAAAGTCCATGTTGTAGATAAGGAGAAAGAAAACATCAAAGTTATACAAAGATGAGAGTTTAAATCTAAGATCCTGGAAGGGGTATTGGGGCATTATATAGAAAGGGAATGTGCAAGCAAGAAAGAGTTTGCAGTTAAAATTATATATTCACTCTTAAAAGTATTGAGTTGAAAAAGTCTGCAAAGTATCCTAGATAAAGAGTTCTTATGGATTATTAGAAATGTAGAAATGTAGTTCAAGAGATAACTTACAGTTGTAGCATTTCTCAAGGAGGTGATTTCAAATTTATAAGAATGGGTTATATTTTTCATATAGTCAGTGTAGAAGGACAAAAAATGCAACAGGGACAGATCTTTAGGAAATGTGTATATTAAAGCATAGGAAGAAACAGAGAAAGAAAGGGGGGATAGGAACAAGAAATAAATTTATCAGAGAAAGAAATTAAAAAAATATATAAACTGATAGGTGTTTAATGGCACAGGAAAATTGAAAATGATGGCAAATTGGAGAAAAGAGAAAAATGGATTTTATACCTAAGGGTATTGTAAGCTTCAAACAACAACAACAACAACAACAACAACAACAACAACAACAGCAACAACAGTGTGTGTCTTGAATAGTGGGGGAGAAGGGAGCCAGACTGTAAGAGATTAAGAAATCTGTGGTCAGTAATCAGCGTAATGCATGATTTGATCAGTCATGTGTCTGCAGAGGGGCTAACAGTCTGGATGTGAGGAATCTCCCAGCATCAGTAATCTGTGTTTCTTCACTTTGTACAATTGATTTGAATTGAATTCAGGCCATACTCTTCTAAAGTGATGAAAAATAGCATTATAGAACTGATTCCTAAAATACTTCAAAAACTTACCAAAAATGGTATGGATTATAGAATAAAATATACCACAGGCTGTATCTGTAGGTTACCAACATAGAGGTCACTTACCCCTATTAGTCAAAACTCTGGGTTCTAAGTGTATAAAACAATGAATTTAGTAAGCATTATTGAGATAAAACAAGTTGATTTATTTAAGACTGTTTCTGTTTTAAAGAAAAATATTGCTCTTTTTCTTGCATACCTTATTGATTATTTCAACAGCTGGATTCAAACAAATTCCAGCATCCGTAGGACACTGATTGCAGAGCAAGGGTGATGAGGACACTGATGGTGATGGTGATAATTGCTACAATTTTAGGGGCACCTACCATGTTTCAGGTGGTTGATGACATTATTTATGCATGTTATTCTCATTTCCTACTTGGGGAGGAAGAGGAGGCTATGCTTTTTCCAGAAAGCTTGTATTTGGTGGGACCATCTCCCCCTGAGCTCATTAGTCTTCAGCAAGCATGACATAGTAATACTATTTAGCACTTCCCATCTTCAAAGTACTTGGCAAATATTAGCTAATTAGTTCTTCAAACACTCATGAGAGTTTTCTAAGTATGTATTATTGTGCTTATTACTTTGTCACAAATGGAGGCCAGCCATCTACATGGCTTTTCCAAGGAAGTAGAAGGTGTCATTGGTAAACCCAAGAATCTAACTTAGAAATATTTATTCTGACACTTCCTTCTGACCCCAGGACTATGTGTCTCACTTTCTATAGAAAACATTGACTAATATGATGTAACTAGTCCTGTGAATTAAAAAATATATATATATCTGAAATATAAAAAAGTTTTAATTTATTTCATAGCCATTTACAAGGCTCCCCTCTCTCTCTGTCCTCTGCATCTAACAAAGTGGAAAATATGTTATTTGATGTCTTTAGTTTCTAACTTTTGCTGATGGTTTAGGCATTACTAGGTTTTCCTACAGAAAAATAATCACATCTGAGACCATGAAGGCTCTCTTCTTACTTTCATCTCCTTACTGACTAGGTCTTCTCTCCAGGACTCTACTTCAGTTTTGATTCAGTGAAGGATTTGATGAAGGAAAAGTTTATACTGAAGGATACTGTGTCTCCCAATCAGGCTTACTAAGCCTGATTCACTTTTGACTGTAAGAGAACATATATATGTTTTATATAACTTTCAAGCTGCTTCTTTCACATATCTGATCAAAATTAACTTTCTTCATACTTTTTTTCTAAATTTTCTTTGAAATTTACATTCCCATTGTAATTTCTTAAGCTTCATTCCCAATTTATTTTTGTATCTCTCAGTTTGCTATCAACTTAAAATAGAATTGCTTATATTCTTAACATGTTAGCTCTTCTCAATTTTACTCTATCCATGTTGCTGGCTTTCTCCAAGTTGCTCGGGCCCAAGCCTTGAATTTACTACCTCCTGTATGTTTCCGTCAACACCCACAAAAAGAAAAACAATATCAAATATTCTCATTATACCATTGGGTATGTACTATGGCTACCCACCCAATACAAACCTATCATAATAGGTTCCTAGTTTGCATTCACAGTGTTTTACCATAGTTAAGTGATCAAATCTTATATGTAGCCTAACTGGAATAATATTATGTTATTCTACCAGATACCAGTAGAGGTAAATCAGAATAGTATAGGAACTGACTGACTTCCTTTGAAAGCTAAGAAAACCTTCATGTATTATATCAACTGGCATCTGAAAGCTCCTCAGCTTCCAACATCAATTCCATGTTGGGAGTTCTAGCCTTTAACATTCTGGGGGTATAATCCAGCCACACAGAATTCTGACAGCCAGGTATAAAATAAAAATTAAAAACGAGAACAACAAGCAACAGCAAACAAAACATAAACCAGACCATCTACCACTACCACCATCACCAACAAAATTATGGAGTCAGAAACACGGAAGCTTCTGTTCCAGAAAATTCCTTAGGGTATATTAGCAGGACCCAGCTCCTGAGAAAGAGAATTCTTCAGAGTTAGGGAGCGATCACAGGGAAGCATCCAGTTCTTGTATATATGAGTGAGTATCTGTTTCCACCTACTTATTATTTTCAGTGTTTTTACTTGCTGGCGGCCCTTGTTTTCTTTATATACATATATATATATATATATGTATATATATATATATACATATATATATATATTTTTTTTTTTTCATTTGTTTAGGGCTTGTGTTCTTTGTTTAAACTACTTCAACTATTGTTTTGTATATTTTTCCCTAAAGAACCTGATTTCATTGTGAGGCCTTGGTTGACCAGTCTGCCTCATGTAACTGAATCCTAGTTGATTAAAGACCCCTTTGAGATTGAGGATTAGTATTTGTAACATCCAGTTCACATCTCTGCAGAAATAGAGAAAGTGTCCAAGATTGGGCAATCTGTGTGCTCGCAGTAGAACATTATTTCTCTTTTCTTTTATTTCTGTATTTCTTTTCTTTTGTCAGCTTCTTTTTTATTGACATTTTGTGGAGAAACAATACCAAGCAGAAAGCGGCAGTTATCTGGGCAATCTGATTATATTGGTTGCTTTCTTGTTAATCAGGTGGTTGTGTGTGTTTTCATAAGCCTTCAGTCTATTGCCTGCTCTCTTATATAGTTCTTTTCTACTTTATTAGTCTGGTGTCAGCCATTGGAGTATATGTTCTTCAAGGAATGAAAAGCTAGTGCAGAATTTAACATAACATTCACGCTAAATGGACCCAGACAACATTATGGATTAGCAATAAATTCTTATGAAATGAATATGTGATATTGTAGAGAAATATATTATGTAAGCCTCAATTTTCGTCTTCTCTTATCTCCAGGAATCATAATAAAGATAATTTATAGAACAAGTTCTTGTGTTTAGGGAATGTTTTGGAAAAAGAGAATGCATATATAAACTAGAATATACTAATTAAACCTAGAAAATATATCAATTGTGTACAGTGGAATATATATCTAATCAGTTAATAATTTAAAGTTTAGGAAAGGTCAGTGTGAGTGTTTTAAAGAAAAAAGATATGAGAGGATGAAAATAAAACATATGATCTGGGAAATTTAAATAAAAATCTATTCTTTCTTACTGCTTCCTGATTATTTCATTTCTCATAATATCCTGTATTAACTCATATTGATCAGTTCAATATTTTTACAGATATCCTATTGTATTGCTGTTGTATGTAGATATGTGTGTTTCTAAATAGGTTGTAAATTATATTCATTCCTTTAGTACTAACCTAGAAGCAAAAAAGGCTGCTGTTATTGTAGGTTATTATTCCTGCCCAAGAGATGACAGGAGAGGCAGAAACTATTTGGAGCTCCGTCTGAATTGCAGTTTTAAGCACATCTGATGTAGTACATGTCTGGAGGTGGCATTTCTAACCTTTTTATCAACTGGGTTCCATGGATCAGAATAAATGATAACAATAGCTCACCGCCTTCTGCTGGACAGATTTGCTACTTGAAAAACGATCTGGGCCCTATTAAGAGAAGCCACACCACCCTAATGGGGAGCAGATCACAGGCCAGGTCTCTCCGCAGCTGTATCTCTCTGTGTGAGAGGACATGACCTTGCCTGTCTTTTTCCCTGGAATCAGTTGAATGATAGACTTCTTTTCTTTCTCCGAATTGTTATAGCAAGAGGAGAGGAAGGATTGCAGATTTTTTTTCCTTTTTCTTCAGAAAAGAGACATGGCCCATTTTAACATCCCCATTATCTATGTGTCTGTCCACCAAAGCTCTATTTGAAAAGGCCCTATGGTTTCACAATGATGACAAGCCCTTTCTAATGCCACTCTCACTGTCCACAGTGTACCTGGGGCTCCATTTTCATACTTGGAATGGCAATACATTTAGTAACTGCCCCCGAACTTTCTTTACACTGACCCACCCCTCAGATTTTGCTCTGGTCTTCCCTTTCATGAATCATATCCTGTTCCTCCTTTTATGCCCACATATTGCAGTTCTCCTTCCAGACATAATTCAAATTCTGCATTCTCTCTCAAGCAATCCTTACCCATTCTGACTCACAACACTATCTCTTTCTTTCTTATTATTCTCAAGACCCAGTAGAGATACTGAAACTTATTATACTATGTTCATTTATTTATGGTGTATGAATGCTAGAACATGATCTTGTTATATTTTGATTTTTTTCATGTTTCTTCTATACCCTTTTCATCTCCTCTGTAATTACCCAATTTTTTTCATTTCATCTATAATCAAAAAAATGTACACATCCGTTAAATTTTTAGCGTGTTATTTGGGTTTTTTTAGAAAACATATCTATAAATGGTATTGTGCAATATTTCTTATATTATTTCTTACCTATTGATCTACATTAAATCAGGAATATAAAATAGTTAAAGATAGATGGGTGTGTAAGGATAGGTAGATAAATTGATCAATATCAAAAGACAGCATAAGAGAGAAGAGAGATAAATAGATGGATGGATAGCAGACAGTTACAGACTCATTACAAAGCTCCAGTGAAACCAAGGTGGAAACAAAAAGCAATCAGAACCAAACTGTCATTAACTATCTAGTCCCCATTGTAAATTTCAAACAAACAAGCAAATGGAGAATCCTCGGCCAGGAAAGGCCAAGTGTTTCCAAGAAGGTTACATGATTCAAAAAAGAATGAATGAATTATGCTTTTGGTTTAACTTTTAGAGACAAGAACCATCAGACCATCTCAGGGAGAATTCTTACCTATGTTTCCGAAGAAGCTGGTGTGTGTTTCTGCCCTTGCTCCAGGTGTGAATGTAGAATTTTCACATCTGACTCTTCTCCATCCCAGGCTGAAAGAAATGTGCAATTCTGAGAGGTTCAGAAGTAAGACTGCTCCAAATATGTAAATTATTTTCAAATAGAGTGAGGAGAGGTTTACCCTTTTATGTGCCCTAAGTACTTCTGCCTTTGTGGGCCTCTTCCTCCACTTCATAAAAAAAAACAAAAACAAAAATAAAAACAGTCAACCAACAATATACATTGTATTTATTGACTCTGTTGGTGTAATATTAATATACTAATCTAGGATAGATTCATTTATTATTTAGTATTGTTATAATTACTTTTCTTCTGATTTAAAATAAATAGCAATTATACATTTTCCTGGCTCCTAAAAGTGTCATCTACCTTAGGCACTGTGCCTACTATATCCAGTGGATAAACCAGCCCTGAGTGAGGGGAGGGAGAGTATTAGCTATCACTCCAACAACATCAACAATTCACAGTATCATTTTATAGTTTGTAAAATATTTAGTCATTATCTATTTGGTACTTCTAAAACTCTATGTAGTTGGTATTAATGGCATCAGTTTTAGAAATACTAACATTGAAATTCTGCCTGTTGTAGTGCTGTCACAACTAGAAATCAGCAGCTTGATGGTACAAAAACTCATACCTGTCTTAGTTCTTAAAGGGCCAGCGCATTCTTTTCCCCTGTCGAAGGATCAATGTTAGATGAAGAGTTGCTTCTGTTTTATGCTTGGCCATCTCATCCTGTTATATTATGGACAAATCAATTCTCCTTTTTGATGTGAAACAAAGGCTTTTTCTCCTGTCTCATATATGCTTGATCAGACGTACAAAATGCATATTTATTGAATATATGAAGATAAACAAAAAGAGTACTCTTAATGAGCCTAAGCTTTCATTTTTAACAACTGGCAACCACCTCTCCCCCTCCAAAAAAATGGGAGCAAAAATTGTAACTTTCCTTAAGGGAATTTTTTTTTTAATTGGATACACCTCAAAGCTTCAAATAGTATTAGTATTGGCCTATTAATGTTAAAATACTTGTATTTTATGAATACAAAAAATATTTATAAAATATCTGAACTCTGTGGGCTTTGTTGCTAAGAGAAATATTGGTAACACAAGTTTGAACATTTTTAAGAGGGTGTAAAAGTGAAGCTCTCCCTTCTGTCTGAGGGTAGTTCCCTTATTTTTGCAGAGGGAACTACATGTTGTAGAGAATCTGGCCTTCTGTAATGCACAACACCATTCATCTGTCAAGCTCTTTCATTTGAAAATAACGAGTAGCCAAGAGTTTGAAAAACTAAATCTATTAAGAATATTTATGCAGGAAAACTATCACTAAACACCTCCATTCACTCATGTAATGAGATTGGCATCACGATAAAATTCTTGTCTTGTAAGATAATGGTCTTATGGCTTTTTCTGGCTCTTAAACCAAAGATAATTGGGTTAATCTCTGCGGGAAGTCCATCTGTTTCCAGTAAACCATTTTAATTGTGGATGACTTTATTTCAGAAATGTGGAAAAGGTCTTGCCACCCGCTTCCTGATCTTGGGAAATACAAGAATGGATATCAAAATTCAAAATGTGGATGTATAAAATAGAACTGCCACAGTGGATTTGCCAGTCCGCAAATAGTGTGATACTGGCAATATCTTATATTTGTTGAGTGCATTTCATTACGGATTTAAAAATTAAGTTTTGGCATGAGTACTTGTGCAGCTTTACTGAGATAAGGACAGAGAAATGTATCCATGTTGCAGAGGTAACATGGTATTATACACAGGCAAAGTTTTAAAATTAAGAGTATACATTGTGTTTGCAAACCTTCTATATATGCTGCCTTGCATACAGCATTTGGTCATCCATTACAGTATATTGTGGCACGTTCTAATTGTTTCATATGTGAGAATCCAATTTGTCCAACTCTATTTTATAAGCTCACTGAAGTTAGAGACTAGGTATATGCCTTTTTCCAATCCCACGGTTGCTAGGCACATATTAAATGCTTAATACATTTTTAAATATTTATTTCTGAACAATGGATTAATTCATAATTGAGTTAGATAAGCGATAATTCTTTTTTAAAATGCAATGGAATTACATGGTGAGTTAGAAAACATTCTCAAAACACATTTGCCTTATTTTATGTATTCTTTTCATATATGCCAAAACATTGTTGAATGGAAAGAGATATATAGATAAATGTTTTTTTCCCCCTCCAGACTTAGATCTAAGCTAGTGGATTTAAATCTCAACTCTGCTAATTACTAGTGGCAATAACGTGACAACATTGTCATGACGACTAAAAGAGTTTCTTGTAAGAAGTAAACAATATGTGTGTGTTATGCTTTGCTGTAGCCATTGTTAACAGTTTACGATTATGGCTGTTGAGAGCACTGTGCCTTGTAAACAAACTTTTGGTTGTGGACAAGTTGCTGGGAATGCCCTTTCTTCTTTTCATAGCTTTTGCCTATGAGATCAAGAAGCAGACTCTGCCCCCAATAAAACAGTTCTATATCTCACTTTTTAGAGTTAGAAGAAAATTTTTGTTCTATATTCCTTCTTTTACATTTTGAAAAGTAAGATCCAGTAAAAGTGACCTGCTTGCTGTCATACCAACAAGAGCTAGATCTTCCACAGAGAGAAAAGGGAGCACATGATAAAATTTTTGGTTTCACTCATTTAGTATATATTTCATGACTTTCTACCATATGACAGACACTACACTGTAAGCAATATCAGAGATGTTTCTGCCATTCTTTGACACTTGCAATCTAGGGGACAAACCAGTCAGTACCCATTGGTACTGGTACTGGTTACAGCTGTGACCAGGACTACAAAGGGAAATGACATGGTCCTCGAAGAGCACCCATCTAGATACTCAGGAAAGATTTCTTTGAGGTAGTACTAATGGAACTGGGATTTGTGCTGGCTGTCATAGAGCCAGTAGTGTTCAAAGCAGAGCTGTTTGAAATGTTAAAGAAACAGGGAGAATTATGTGGGAAGCTTCTTTGATGGAAAGGAGCAAGGCATATTTGACAGACCAGAAGCAATCCATAGAGTGTTTAGTATAGAGATGGAGGGTGACTGCAGAGATACATAGAGCTCAGTCCATCCAGGGTTTGAGGCTAGAGCAAGGCTATGATCTTTATCCTAAAAGTTTTGTAAGACCTCTGAGGTTTTTGTTATTGTGGTCATTGTTAATGAATAAATTAATTAATAAACTTACATTGTTATAAAGTATATAAAATTTCCATTTTAATTACTTTTAAGTGTATATTCCAGTAGCATTAAGTGCATTCACAATGTTGTGCAATCAACACTATCCATTTCCAGAACTTTGTTCATCATGCCAAATAGAAACTCTGTATCCATTAAATAGTAACTCTCCATTCCCTCTTTCCCTCATCCCTGATAGCCTCCATTCTACTTCTGTCTTTATGAAATTTCCTACCTTAAATTCCTCATATAAGTAGATGATACAATGTTTGTCCTTTTATGTCTGATTTATTTCACTCAGCATGTATTCAAGGTTCATTCATGTTTTCCATCAAGTGTTTTAAACAGAGAGGGAATAGACTCAAATTTGTTTCTGAATTTTCCTCAAGAGATAAGATGGAGAGAATATAGGAGACAGATAAAGGCAGACCTTCTGGTGTTATGGTTCTGGTAGGGTGTTATGATTCTCATAATGAGAGATGATGTAGTCTAGATGAAGGTAGAGCAGTGGAGGGAGCGAAAAACCAGTAAGATTGAGGAGACATTTAAGAAGGAACTATTGCCTTCAATGAGCTTATTATTTAGTTGGGGGGGCATGAAATAAATATAAAGCATAATAATGCTAGTTTAGTATAACTATAGGGCTATGTACCAATGCACAAAAACAGATACTGATTTGATAGAATTGTGACTGACGATTGGCTAAGCAAAAAATAGTTCAGGTGGACAACCGGGCATAAAGTATATGGCAGAAAACAAGGCAGCATGATCAAATGTTAAATCCTGGGATTCAGAGAAGCCTCATAATAACTATAGAAGTTGTGATAAGGTAAAAATGAGTGAAAGATGGAGTAGGCAGGGAAAGCTTCATGAAGGAGGCAGGACTGAGCTGATCTCATTTGACAGGTAGGATTTGGTTATATGAAGGAAAAAGAACTTACCCAGGAAAGACAAAGTCAGTACTAAGAAAATGCCAAATTAGTCCAACGCCATAATAAATCTTAAGAAATGGATGAGAATTTTTTTCAAAGAAAGAAAGGCAGTGTTTTCACACATGATAGTAAATAGTAAATAATGCAAAAGCAGACTATCAATCTAGCAAAAGATAATCCTTCTTTTGACTTCTTCCCACTATGTCCTAAAATGTTTGAGTTAGATACTCATTCATCTTGAAATGACTGCATGGGGATCAGCAGAACTCTTTTCATTTAGAGCAGCATCCCCACCTCAATATGAAGATAAGTTCCTATTTCCTAGTTTAATAATGTATTTGAAATTCTAGAACAAATAGCCAGAAAAGAAGTGTTTTCTGTAACATGCTGGAAAACTCAAATCTGACTGTCAAGGAGCTGAATATACTTTACACTGTCAGGAAAATTGCATTAAGTATCTGGAGCAACTAATATCAGTAGGTGAAGGAGATAAGTAATGAGGCAGAAAAAGAACAAGAAGAAGACTGGATGTACAAAGCAATCTGTGGTGAGGCAAGATACTGATTTGAAATTACAGTTGATTACACTGGTAGGGGGCAAAGAAAGCAGTATTTTCTCAGATGTGAACAAGTGACATTTCAAAGCACTTTTTGTGTGTTTGAACTCAGACCTCTCATTGGGCCCAGTGTGGGGAGAGAGAGAGGAGACGTCATTGCATGAGGTCGGTTCCCTTTGTTTAGAAAAATGCTTTTCCTAGATAGATGCTCCATTTGGGGGTTGAATAATATCAGATATAAATTATCATACAGCCATAACATTTTCCTTTAGCTTTAACTAGAAGTTTCCCCAGAACTTCATTTGGCTTCACTTTTATATAGTCTTTGCCAATTAATCAGTTAGAAATTATTTCCTCAGTATATGTTAGTGTAAGCAAAACAGTGGATCAGGCAAATCACTAGGACCAAGTCCAGAAAACTGAACACAGAATACAGTATTATAAGCCAAATAAATGGTAAGAAAACAAGTGTTATGGGACTTAAAAAGTCACTGTGGACAAATGGGTTCAGAGGTGTTATGGAGCAGGTGAACCATGACTAGAGCCTCGAAGGGTTAATAACACTCCTATCAGGCACAAGGGAAAGAATGTGCTTCAGGGGCAAGCATGTGAACAAGGAAAGTGAACCTCAGTGTTTCCAGTGGACAGTAGGAGTGAGGGTGTATTGGAACCACACAGTTCTTTCAGGAAAGTCTTGGTTGGAAGAACAGAATGAATCTCCATAAAAGGAGGATCAACTCTCAGGCTACAAAGAGAGTGTGACTTTAGCATACATACTTAAACAGGCCCTCAGTGATTTTTGAGAAAGCTGGAGATATAATAAAAGGCAGTATTTTAATAAGTTTGGCTAATGCAAAAGATGTAGGTTGGAAGAGAAGTCGAAGTAAAAGGGACAAGGTTAGAGATATTACTACTCGTTTAGGAGCAGAGGAGTGATGACCTCATTTATGGTACGCCAAGAAAAGTTAGAGGAAGGAGCAGAGACAGGCCAGCCTTCCTTCCCCTGGTGGACTCAGATAAGATGGGCTCAGTAGCCTGTGGGACACCTGCTAAAGAGCTTAGAATTTCTAGGTAAAAGACTGAAAGGACTAGGATAGGTTAAAAAAACCAACAAACAAGCAAACCAAAAATGCCCCCTGCCTGAGCAGAACTTCTGGCACTACATAATTTAATGGTCCTCCTGGATTTGTGCAAAGAAGAAGGCCTGGAGACAAAGGTAATAGAAAGTTGGAAGGCCAGGGGTGAAGTTAACAGGCCTAGGATCATTCATTGGTGGCAGAAGACAGTAGAGTTGTGTTTAGATCAAGGACAACAGTCACAGTAGTTCCCCAGGGTTTAATTTGTGATAGTGAAGGCTGGTTTCTCGAGGCTACTTTCTCAAGGGGCCCCTGACACCTCACCAGCCTCTTTCCATGAAGTTGTCTTTCATTATTTAAGCACCTACCCAATTAAGTGTGTTAATTCCACAGAGACAGATGTTGCTGGGTTTTAGGCAACAAAATTCTTTCCAGAAAGATAGTGCTGGCTGTCAGTAGGCATGGACATTTAGGGAAACTATTCTCAACCTTCACTGCCTTTTAGAACCACCTTAGGTGCTTTTAAGAAGATGATAGGAGGGTGCTCCATGAGCTGATTAATTTGGAATCTTTGGGGTGGATAGTAGCATTATATGATTTTTTTTAAATTGCCCAGGTGATTAGAGGGAATTATAAAGAGTCTAGATTGATGTTTGTTTCAGCATGAATTACTCACATCAGACTCACCTTGGGCAGATTCTTTGTGGTCTCTTGCGATGGTGTCAGTTGTCTGCATTTCTATAAAGCACTGCAATTGTGAGAGCTAGTAGCTTAGATGGATGCCCTTAAACATCCCCAATTGATAGATTCTAAACAAGGTCTGGGGAGACGGGGGGCGGGGGGCAGGGGCTTAAAATGAGATGTGTCTCTGAGTATTTACTTCAGAATTCTGAAACAGCAAAGACAGCTTTAAAATCCTTCTCTGAAAATGTATAATGATATCACTGGGTCCTGGAGTTACATCCTGAGTAGAGGCTGGTCACTTTAACTGCAGAAGAGCTTTCTCTAAATCTGCCACATCTTTTAAATAAATGATGAATGGAATCCTTACAGTCCTGAATATATTAGTAAATTTAATCCTAAAAGTTGTACCTGACAACATTGTCACCTGTAGACATTTACTGGACATCTCCATGTAGGCCCTGACAGTTCATGTGTATGAAACACAGCCATGTGCTAAGGGATATTGGAGTCACATTAGGTAGGACAGTGAAATGTGGAAAATGTAAAACTGAAATTTTTTTAGCTTTGTATTTCAGCATTTCAGATTTGGAAACTAAGAGCAAAGATTTGGTTTATTCAGTAACTCTTTTCCATTTTATATCAGTCACATTTTCCATATCACTTCATCTAATAACCTCTGCAAATGTTGCAGGATTTTTTACCACAACACCCAGGATCTGTTGTCTCACCATTTTGAAGAATCAAGAGGTGGACACAAAATGAACAGCAGGCAAAAGTTTATTAGAGTATAAGATTAGAAAGGAAGAATATTAAGAAAACTCTCTTTACTGAGAGGGGACATTCAATAGTTAATGCCCAAGGACTATGGGCAAAGGTCCTTGTTTTATAAGCTTCTGGTCAGCCCTCCCCCTTCCCTTCCTCTTTGTTCCTTCCCAAGTTCTACCCTTATTGGCTGGACAACTCTAGGTGCTAGGTTGTCCATTCCTGATTGGCTCATATGAGGGGTGGTCTATGGCCATACTTAGGTCTTTTATCAAATTCCTGAGGGGAAACCTGAGAGGGAATAGCTGGGATCTGTTACATTCTTTTTTTTTTTTTTTTTTTTTAATTTTTTTTTTAACGTTTATTTATTTTTGGGACAGAGAGAGACAGAGCATGAACGAGGGAGGGGCAGAGAGAGAGGGAGACACAGAATCGGAAACAGGCTCCAGGCTCCGAGCCATCAGCCCAGAGCCCGACGCGGGGCTCAAACTCACAGACCGCGAGATCGTGACCTGGCTGAAGTCGGACGCTTAACCGACTGCGCCACCCAGGCGCCCCTAGGATCTGTTACATTCTTAAGAGGAACCTCACTCTTTAGGGGCTTTGCTATGGTCAGATACTCTCAGCATTGTTACAAAATAGGTGTTTTTCCCCACCCAGGGACCTCAGGCCCTAATCTTTCCCTGTCCGCCTACTGAATCATATCTTTTCCTATCATGCAAATATAACCTTGCCATAAGTAGGACAACATAACACATGACCTATCTGAATAATCATAGTTGTTTTTTTTTAATGTTTACTTATTTTTGAGAGAGAGAGTATGAGCAAGGGAGAGGCAGAGAGAGAGAGAAAGAGAGAGAGAGAGAGAGAGAGAGAGAGAGATACAGAATCCAAAGCAGGTTCCAGGCTCTGAGCTGTCAGCACAGAGCTGGACACGGGGCTCGAACTCATGAATGGCAAGATCATGACCTGAGCCGAAGTCAGATGCTTAACCAACTGAGGCACCCAGGTGCCCCTGAATAATCATAGTTTTAAAAATGTATAGTTTTCATTCTAAATAAAGAGACTATCATCTAGTGATTATGGCTGGTAGTTAGCAGTCTCTGGGTATTCCTGCCTTTTTATAGTCAAAACATTGACCCAAGAAGAGTTCTGTAATTCACTCCTTGCATTACTTTGAAATGTGTTGGCTTTATCATATTTAACATCATATATGTAATTTTCTTGCCAAGGAATCAAGGTTTTTATTCTTTTTTTCTGTTTTTTTATCCACTGTTTACATTCCAGGAATAAAAACGCACTGCTTTAGTGTTTTCTGTTGCCATTTTCTTTGCATATACTTTTTGGCACTGTTCAATCACCTTTGTCCCCCACAGAGTTAATAAACAGTCTCCTACACTCATGAAGCCACTTAACAATCAAAAATTTTATATTTACTGCCCACTGAAATCTAAGTCATTATCATTATCATTAACCAACTGCTCCTCCAAAGCATGAACCAGTCCAGTGCATACATTGAGCAGGGAAAATAGTTTCTAGCCATGGGCAGTAGATGGTGGCCAAAAGAGTTCAGTGTAAAGGAGGACAAGACAGTTGGATACCAGACTAAGCCAAGAGAGAGTTGGTATCTACCTTTTGATTTGTGCCCCCAAAGAGGTGATATAAATCTAAGGATAATGTTTATCCAGAACTTGGTTTACCTGATTACCGGAAAACACTGCAATCATTTCAAGTTGATTTATATAATCTGGGATGATTGTACAGCCCTGTCAGCAAATTTACCAATCAGGTAAACTTCCTATCATGGGAATTAATGGGATGTAACTCCCTTTGCTTATTGTGAAATTTATTTATATTAAGTTATTAAGTGACCCAGATCAAAAAGACATGTGTGTTTTGTTGTTCGTTATTTTTTGTTTCTGTGTTTGATTTAGTATTACTTCAGTCACTAATATTAATCTCTTTCACATAGATAACTGACAGGAAGACATTTACACAAGTATTAGGCAAGACAAAAAAGTCCTACAAACTTTTCCATTCTTCTCCTCCATTCCCTCTTCTCTCCTTCTCCATCTCCCTCTCTTTCTCGCCCTCTTCTGTGTGTGTCCCTCTCTCTCTCTTCCTCTCCCTCTCCTCATCTTCCCTCCCTTTAATTCCATAGCTTCCTGAAGAAGAAAAACACACACACACTTTTTTTTTTTACAGGAAGGAACTTACCTCTAATATAAATCTTTGTATAGGGCTTTGTTTTTGTTTTTGCAGAAGACATCCTCATCCAGTTCAACAAGGGCCAATGGAGACTCATGCTAAGCACTTAGCCAAGTGACGAGAGTACTCATATCAACAGGAACTGAATGCCATAGAAAAAATAAGTAGCTTTATGACTTACCTTTAACATAAAACTTACATATCCGACACCTCATGCACATCTGTTACCATACTTTTCATATTGGCATTGGTTCTGAGAAAATAGTGCTGTGTAATGGAAAGATTATTGCTTAGGAATCAAAGACTGGAAAATTACCAATTTGGTTTAGGGCAAGTCATGATTTCTGTGGTTCTCAGCAGCCATGTATGTCAAGTTCAGCTGACTTGTCTATCTCATGGGGTTGTGAGTGAAGACCCAAAAACAAAAAGTAATAGAGACACTTCAAATTATTTTCAAAATAGATAAGTTATAAATAACACACAAATGTATTTTTAAATAATAAAAGGTATAAGGGATGGCTATTAATAAAGATACATTTTTGCAGTGAACAGATGAACAATCTCAATCTGCCTCTGGCAGTGCTGACTGAAAGAGATACCAAGTGTAAGCTTATGTGGAAGGTGTCCTATGAGGTGGGTGAGGGGCATCAAGAAGTGTTGACTATGTGCCTGGTCCAAGGCACAAGCAATGCAATTAGTATCACAATGAGAAGCCCACATTTTGAATATTTGCCCTAGTTTTTCTTTTCTTTTCCATTATATAATCCCTTTCAAAGAGAATACCAAAAGGCTATTTTGATGATCTGGTTAGCAGTTGGGTAACCTGAGGAATGGGCTGAATAGCTGGCTAATACCCCCTCTTCACAACCCAGGTTCCAGCTTGCTAAAGAGAAATGAAAGGGACGCAAGTCACGCAGCTGGGCACTAAACGTGGAAGTATTGAACTCTCTCTGTATGCATAGTCTTTGGACTCGATGCAAGGGAAGGTATCGTAACCACTCTACATAGGGAGGATAAATTCAACCCATATATATTCCAGATATCTTCAGACACACACTACAAGGGTATGAAAATGTTTATAACTTACAAAATGAGGCTCCCTGAGTAGAGAAGAACAGACTGCCCAAGCTGGTATGAAATAGCTTGAGTGGGCAAGGAAGTAACGCTGGCTTGGGGTTTGTATGAGGATGAAATGGTGGGGTCCAAGTGATAGGTCCTGGGTATGAACAGGACTTTAATAATTTGAGTTTTTCTGCTGGCACAAAAGGAGGGATCACCTGGCTTTTCTTAGCAGTGTGTTCTGATGTGGGGTAGAATAAGGACAAAATAAGAGTGAGGTTTAAAAGCTGCCAGGAATCAAAGATAAATAAATTCAGTCAAACTTTATTACAGAAGTTTAAATCATGACCAAAAAGCTTTAAAATGTAATTGTCACTGTTAGCCACAGTCAAAAATTTTAAATAACAAAGGTAAAAAGTGCAGTAATATGGGGCGCCTAGGTGGCTCAGTCAGTTAGGTTAGGTGTCGGGCTTCGGGTCATGTCATGATCTTATGGTTTGTGGGTTCGAGCCTCGCGTGGGGCTCTGTCCTGACAGCTCAGAGCCTGGAGCCTGCTTCAGATTCTGTGTTGCCCTCTCTCTCTTCCCCTCCCCCGCTCATTCTCATTCTCTCTCTCTCTCTCTCTCTCTCTCTCTCTCTCTCTCTCAAAAAAATATATAAACATTTAAAAAATGTTTAATAATAAAAAAGTGCAGTTACCATTAACTGGTCATAACTTGATTAATTATCAAAATACGTTTCGGATAATAGGCAATATAGGGACTTTAAAGATGGCCAAGGTATGTACTAGAGAAGTCAGGATATGTTCTAGAAAGTAAGCAAATTAGACTGGGTTTGAAACACAGAATTTGAGTTGGCTAAGAGGATAGGGGAAGATTGTTAAAGTAAAAAACTTCTCTGTCTCTACTGGAACATCCATTTTGTACCATGTGTTTTTTTTTTTTTTAATCTAAGTGTATACACAGAAAAATAATCATCTTTGGACAAAATTTATGACAGAATATATGGCCTACTATGCATGGAATGCTCAGAGACAAAGAAAAATATTTTTTAACTTTTGAATTCAGTCATTATTATTTATATGATTGCTTCCCTTTCTTCTTCATTTATTTTCCCTTTGCACGTTTGTTTGGTGATTCTTGCAGATAGGTGGGAAGGTGGGTAGGCATAGATGTCCAAACCATAAAGCAGCTTTCCCTGGGGTCAAAGCAAATCACTGCATAAATCAACATACATGAGAATTTCACAGTCTCTGAGCCTCAGGAGGATTTTTGAAAACTGACATGCTGTAGCTTTTCAAGTCGCCTTTGTATAATTTGCAGGGTATTCTCAGCATTACTCCCTCACTACTTCCTACAGAAATGTTAGAAAACTTCAGACAGCAGCTTTTGCCTTTGAAACTTTTGGATATTTTTCCACCCACAGCTTTGTTTTTTGAACCTCGACTGGCACAAGCAGCCTTATAAACTGGATTGCCAGAGCCCAGGGATAGTGCACCCCCAGTCGGACAAATATGAAGGAGATTCTGCTGAAGAAATCTCCTGGTAGGCTCCCCCTACCCTAAAATGAGGATTTGGAAAGACTCAAAAGTCTTCTCTCTTCTCTCAAAAACTGGGCCCACAGGGCCTTGAACAATTTGTAAAACACAACAAAAGGAATCAAGATAAAAAAAATCTATATACCCTCCGGCAGGGTTTTATGCATTCATACACAATTTCAGTGGGCATTCTAGAACTCCATGGAGGGAGCTGAGCTGTGAGGAGATGCTTTCCTTGTTTTGTTTTGTTTTTGAGAGAGAAGCAGTTTCATTATTTAGGTGTTAAGTTGAAAAATAAAAGTGTATTTTAAAAAAATCCTAGTTTAGTTTTATTTTACATTAGATCATCAGTGGGACAGTGAGGCAAAAGTGGTAATGGTATTCAGAGAGCTAATGGGATTCAATGAGATAATTAGCTTAGTACTCTATTGATGGGAAAGTGCTTCATTTGCCAAGTGAGAGTTTTTTACTCTCGGACATCAACAGCACATCCACTTTTCTTCCCCTTACCTGGAAGATTGGCTCCAAGCCTATTAAAGGTCATTCAACACATATTATTGGCACTTACTATTTGCTATTGTATTTTCTAAGAATATAAATTGAATTTTAAAAAGAATTTTTGTTTGTTTGTTTGTTTTTGTCTTCAGGAAGCTCCCAATCTGGTGTGGAAAATGGATATAGGAGCAAATAATTGTAAATAGTTTGATGAATACAATAAGAAATCTGGGTTGGTGTGCATGTGGGAAAATGAAAGGGAGTCTACTAAGAAAGAAAATTTGCAAAAACAATATGTCATGCACATAGGCCAGGCAGAGAGATTATTGCTGAAGAACTCACAAGCAATGAATGCTATTGCTCCATATGCTTTTTTGTCAAGGGCCAAATACACATACGCACACACAACTTTAAAGGAATGGACAAATAATTATGACAGTAATCTTATGTTAGAAAATAATATATTTCTACAGCATTTTTACTATTTTAAATTCTCTCTCAAAAACCTAATGTGACATTGTAGTTATTGATATTTTTGATTCATAAGGAAATAACTTAATTGGACACAATCACAACTTATGTTAAGAATAGAGCATTCTGATTTCTAGTTTTCTAACTTTTAGTAAATATTGTTTGTAACAACTTTTGCTTCAGTGGGGAAAAGATTTTGTTAGAGTAGAGACAATATAATGGCCAAGATAAAAAGCAAGGGTCTGCTTAAAGAGGTGTAAGTTTGGGTAATTTGATTAACTGGGGAGTTTAGAACAAACAATGGCCTAATCTTGGCATCCTAGTGATAAGAACATCAAACAGTTTCTGATCACATGACAAAATATACAAAACATAATTAAACAATGAAATAATAGAACATAAAATAATAATATGCTGTAAATAAAGCAAATTACAGAATCATAAGTCTAAGGCATACTTTAAGGAGATCCAGTAGAGATGGAGAGACTTAAAATGAATCAGAAATGGGGAAGATTTTATTTTTTTTATTTTTATTAAAAAAAATTTTTTTAATGTTTATTTATTTTTGAGAGACACAGAGACAGAATGCGAGTGGATTAGAAGCAGAGAGGGATCCGAAGCAGAATCCAAAGCAGGCTCCAGGCTCTGAGCCGCCAGCACAGAGCCCAACGTGGGGCTTGAACTCACAAGCTGTGAGATCATGACCTGAGCCGAAGTCAGACGCTTAACTGACTGAGCCACCCAGGCGCCCCAGAAATGGGGAAAATTTTAAAGGAAGAAGAAATGAGCAAAGGGATTAATTGGATGAAGTAGGAATACTTTTTTTTTTTTTTTCAGAAGTAGCAGGAATGGAAAGGAGCAATATATGCTGAGATTTCTAAGTGGACAAGATAGAGATAAAGGAAGCTCATTTTTGGTGGTATAAATAGCCTTAGCAAGTTTAGAAGTTCAGACATGTTTTAAAAGTAAATGTGTAAAAGATGAGGTTTAAACCTGAGAAGATTGGAGAAGGTTTGGAATATGTAATATGAGGAATGGGACAAAAAGAGATGAATAAAATGATTGAGGAGTGGATGAAGATCTAACTCAGATTAGATGGCAAGGATGAATAATGGAACCGGTTAGTGTACTGAATATCTACAATTATACCAAACCAGGGGCAGAATATATGAGAACAGGAGATAAATGTCCTGGTTTGGAACATCGTTTCAGACGAATGTGGAAAATATTGGGTGGTGGTGAAAAGGATGATAGTGAAATGAGTAGATTTCTGAGACAGCAAATCTCAGCTTTAACATGAAATAAATTAAGTAGTTATGATGGGGATAAAATTAAGAGATTTTTTTTCAAGAGTAAAGACACTAGAAGTTTAGGGGCACCTGGGTGGCTCAGTCAGTTCAGCATCAGATTCTTGATTTTGGCTCAGGTCATGATCTCACAGTTTTGTAAGTTCAAGCCCCGTCTCAGATTCTGTGCTAACAGTGCAGAGCCTGCTTGGGATTCTCTCTTTCTCCCTCTCTCTGCCCCTCCTGCACTCTTACTCTCTCTCAAAATAAATAAAGTTAAAAAAAATGAATTTAAAAAAGACAATAGAAATTTAGGGATGGAAGTAATGAATGTATATTATAATAATCTCAATATTTACAAAAAAGACAGTAAATAATATAGCCTACACAAAATATCAGCAAAAAATAGAGGGAAAAGTACTTATAAATGTGAGAAAAATTAATAGAATCATAATCATAGTGAAAAGTTTAATTTGTAATAACAGTTTAAAAGACAAAAGAGACAACATAAGTATAGAAATATAGAATTTTAATTGCATATGCACTCATTTATTAGATGTTACCACTTGGTAGTCAACAAATAAATAGAAATGCATTATTTTGACCATATGAAAGGTTTAAAATCATGTACGTGGTCAAATTGGGAATTTCAATACCTTCTTCAAAGTGGAGAACTGACAGTCTAAATTCTCTGATTATGATGTTGTCCCGATAGAAATGAACAAGATAGTAATCACCAAATGACTTTAACCACTTCTTTCTTCAAAACAACCTGGTGATTTTAAATCAAAACAAGGAAATGTATAAACTTTTAATAAAAAAATTAGAAAATCAAGATATGTAGCATTCAACATAAGCTGTTATAATAGAAAAACAGTATTTACCCAAATAAAAGAATATTAATGACAATATTGAAAATTAATTGATCAATAAAATAAAAAGTATATTTGGTTAATAAAATTATTTTGTCAAAAATAAGCAGATATCTGAATATGTAGTGTGTATGTGTATCTATCTACCTATCTTAACCACAAATTCATTTGAATTGCAAAATATTACATGTGAATTTATATTAATAAATTTGAAATGTAGGTTATTTTTCTATAAAATAGAAATCAACTGCCTCAAGAAGAGGTAAAAATCCTAAATGGATTTTTAAGAATATAAAAAGTTTTATTAAATAATTGGCATTTTAATGATATCTAACCCAGAAAGATTTAGAAGCAGTTCTAATTTTCTAACATATTTTATAAAACATTCAAATTATTCCAGGGCACAGAAAAAATTACAAAGATCTCATCAATTCATTTCAGATAGCTTAAAGTTAATTAATATATGTCTATATAAATATTAATATATAATCTAATATATTATCACATAATTATGCATCTTATTATTACATATATCATTATATAATTATATAACACATAATATATATAATGTTTTTCATATACACTTAATACCTTAGAAATATTGTGGATTTAGATCTGGCCACAATAAAAGCAAATATTACAGTAAAGTGAGTCAAATGAATTTTTGGTTTGCCAGTCCATAGAAAAGTTATGTTTGTACTGTATTGTAGTCTATTAAGTTTGCAATAACATTATGTCTAAAAAAATGTACATACCTTAACTTTAAAAATACTTCATTGCTGGGGCTCCTGGGTTGCTCAGTCGGTTAAGTATCTCACTCTTGTTTTCAGCTCAGATCATGACCTGGTAATCATGACCATGTTTGGCTCTGTGCTGACAGCACGGGGAATGCTTGGGATTCTCTCTTTCCTTCTCTCTCAGCCCCTCCCGTGCTCATTCTCCCTCTCTCTCTCTCTCCAAAAATAAATAAACAAAAAAATACTTTATTGCTAGAAAATGCTAACCATCATCAGAGCTTTCACCACGTTGTAATCCTTTTGCTGGTGAAGGGTTTTGCCCCAGTGTTGATGGCTGCTGACTGATCAGGTGATTGCTAAAGGTTGGGTGGTTGTAGTAATTTCTTAAAATAAGGCAACGATGAAGTTTCCTGCATCAATTCACTCTTTCTTTCACAAATGATTTCTCTGTAGCATTTGATGCTGTTTGATAACCACAGTACAACTTCCTTCGGAATTGGAGTCAGTCCTCTCAAACTCTGCTGCTGCTTTATCAACTGAGTTTATGTAATATTCTAAATCCTTTGTACTCATTTCAACAATCTTTAAGGCATCTTTGTCAGGAATACTTTCCATCTCAAGAAATCACTTTCATTGTTCATCCATAAGAAGCAATTCCTTATCCATTCAAATTTTTCCATGAGGTTGCAGCAATTCAGTCACATCCTCAGGCTCTACTTCTAATTCTAGCTCTCTTGCTATTCCCACTCTACCTGCAGTTACTTCCTCCACTGAAGTCTTGAACCCCTCAAAGTTATTTATGGGGACTGGAATCAACTTCTTCCAAACTCCTATTCATGTTTATAGTTTTACCTCTTCCTATGAATCATGAATATCTTTAATGCCATCTAGAAAGGTTTTTAATTTACTTTATTTTTCCTAGGTCCATCAGAGGAATCACTGTCTATGTCAGCTGTAACCTTATGAAATATATTTCTTAAATAGTAAGTCTTGAAAGTTAAAATTACCCTTTGATCCATGGGCTGAAGAATGGATGTTGTGTTAGCAGGCATGAAAACATTAGTTTTGTTGTACATCTCCATCAGGACTCTTGTGTGACCAGATGCATTGTAAAGAAAAGTAGGACTTTGAAGGGAATCTTTTTTTTCTGAGCAGTAGGTCTCAATAGTGGGCTTAAAACATTCCCATTATAACATGGTTTCATGTTATAAACAGATGTGTTGTCATCCAGGCTTTGTTGTTCCATTTGTAGATTGTAGAATGAGTGTATATATTTTTTAATGTTTATTTATTTTTGCGAGAGAGAGAGAGAGAGAGAGAGAGAGAGAGAGAGAGAGAGAAAGGGAGGGGCAGAGAGAGAGGGAGACACAGAATCCGAAGCAGGCTCCAGGCTCTGAGCTGTCAGCACAGAGCCTAATGAGGGGCTCAAACCCATGAATGAGTATATTTTTTAAAATGATAAATGAACATTGGCTTCAACTTAAAACTCACCACTGCATTAGCCCGTAACAAAAGAGTCATCCTGTCCTTTGAAGTTTGGAAGCCAGGCATTGACTTCTACTGTTTTCACCTTTGAAAATCCTAGATGGCATCTTCTTCCAGTATAAAGCTGTTTAATTTACATTAAAAATCTATTGCTTAGTATAGCCACTTTCATCAATTATCATTTTTCTAAACTTTTTGAGTGTGGTTGAAAACAATGGTACATTATTTCATTAATTACTTTAACTAGATCTTTTATTTAACTTGCTGTAACTTCTACATCAGCACTTCCTGCTTCACCCTACACCTTTTTGTTATGGAGGTTTCTTTTCTTAAACCTAAGGAACCAACATTTGCTAGCTTCAAACTTTTCTTTTGCATCTTCTTCACCTCTCTTAGCCTTCATAGAATTGGAGAGAGTTATGGTCTTGCTTTGGATTAGGCTTTGGCTTAAGGGAATGTTGTGGTTGGTCTGATCTTCTGTCCAAACCACTAAAACTTTCTCCATGTAAACAATAAGGATATTTTACACTCTTATCAACTGTGTGCTCAGTGAAATAATGCTTTATTTTTTTCTTAACTTAAATCCAAGTTAGTTGACATATAGTGTGATAATGATTTCAGGATTAGAATTTAGTGATTCATCACTTACATATAACACCCAGTGCTCATTCCAACAAGTGCCCTTCTTAATGTCCATTACTCAGTAGCCCCTCCCCTCACCTAATACCCTTCTAGCAACCCTCAGTTTTTTCTCTGTATTGAAGAGTCTCTTACAGTTTGCTTCCCTCTCTGTATCTTATTTTTCCTTCCCTTCCCCTGTGTTCATCTGTTTCTTAAATTCCACATATGAGTGAAATCATATGATGTTTATCTTTCTCTGACTGACTTATTTCGCTTAACTTAATATACTCTATTTCCATCCACGTTGTTGCAAATGGCAAGATTTCATGCTTTTTGAATGCCACATGAGAGTAATATTCATATATGTAACAGTCATACACACACACACACACACACACACACACACACACACACAAACACACACACATCTTCTTTATCCACTTAGCAGTTGATGGACATTTGGGCTCTTTCCATAATTTGGCTATTGTTGATAGTGGGTGCATGTGCCCCTTCAAATCATCATTTTTGTATTCTTTGGATAAATGCCTAGTAGTGTGATCACTGGGTTGTAGGGTAGTTCTATTTTTAACTTTTTGAGGAACCTCCATACTGTTTTCCAGAGTGGCTGTACCAATTTGCATTCCCACCAGTAGTACAAAAGTGTTCCCCTTTCTCCACATCCTCACCAACGTTTATTTTTTCCTGAACTGTTAATTTTAGCCCTTCTGACAGGTGTGAGGTGGTATCACATTGTGATTTTGATTTGTATTTCCCTGATGATGAGTGAGGTTGAGCATTTTTTTCATGTGTCTGTTAGCCATCTGGGTGTCTTCTTTGGAAAAAATGTCTATTTATGTCTTTTGCACATTTCTTCATTGGGTTATTTGTTTTTTGGGTGTTGAGTTTGATAAGTTCTTTATAGATTTTGGATACTAACCCTTTATCTGATATGTCATTTGTAATTATCTTCTCCCATTCTGTCGGTTGCCTTTTAGTTTTGCTGATTGCTTCCTTCAATGTGCAAAAGCGTTTTATTTTAATGAGGTCCCAGTAGTTCATTTTTTCTTGTTTCCCTTGCCTCCAGAGACATGTCAAGTAAGAAGCTGCTGTGGCCAAGGTCAGAGGTTGTTGCCTGTTTTCTCCTCTAGGACTTTGATTATTTTCTTACATTTAGGTTTTTCATCCATATTGAGTCTATTTTTATGTATAGTGTCAGAAACTGGTCCAGGTTCATTCTTCTGCATGTAGGTGTCCAGTTTTCCCAATACCATTTGATGAAGAGACTGTCTTTTTTCCACTGGGTAGTCTTCCCTGCTTTGTCAAAGATTAGTTGACCATACATTTATGGGTCCATTTCTGGGTTCTCTATTCTGTTCCATTGATATTATGTGTCTGTTTTTTGTGACAGTAGCATACTGTCTTGATCACAGCTTTGTAATACAGCTTGAAGTTCTAATTGCTATGCCTCCAGCTTTAGTTTTCTTTTTCAATATTAATTTGGCTATTTGGGGTATTTTGTAGTTCCATACAAATTTTAGAATTGTTCGTTCTAGTTATGTGAAGAATGCTGGTGTTATTTTGATAGAGATTGCATCGAATATGTAGATTGCTTGGTAGTATTGACATTTTAACAATATTTGTTCTTCCAATCCATGAGCATGGAAGGTTTTTCCATTTCTTTGTGTCTTCTTCAATTTCTTTCATAAGCTTTCTATAGTTTTCAGCATACAGATCTTTTACCTCTTTGATTAGGTTTATTCCTAGGTATTCTATGGTTTTCAGTGACTTGTAAATGGTATCGATTCCTTGCTTTCTCTTCCTACCACTTCATTATTGGTGTATACAAATACAAACATTTCTGTATGTTGGTTTTATATCCTGCAACTTTGCTGGATTCATGGATCAGTTCTAGCAAGGATTTTTTGGTGGAATCTTTTGAGTATTCCATGTAAAATAGCATGTCATCTGTGAAGAGTGAAAGTTTGGAGTAGCACTTTTAATTTCCTTCAAGAACTTTCCCTTTGCATTCACAACTTGAATAACTAGTACAAGAGGCCTAGCTTTCACCCTATCTTGGCTTTGACATGCCTTCTTCACCGAGTTTAATTATTTCTAACTTCGGATTTAAAGTGAGAGATATGCAACTCTTCCCTTCACTTGAAATCTTAGAGGCCATTGTGGAGTTATTAATTGACCTAATTTCAATATTTTTGTGTCTTAGTGAATAGGGAGGCCTGAGGAGAGGATGAGATGGAAAACAGTCTGCCAGTGGAACAGTGAGAACAAACTCAATTGTCAGTTAAGTTCTCGGTCTTATATGTGTGTGGTTTGTGGTGCTTCCAAATAATTACAATAGTAACATCAAGTTCCTTGATCAAAGATCATTATAACAAATGTAGTAATAATAGAAAAGTTTGCAATGTTGTGAGAATTAACAAAATGTGACACAGGGACACAAAGTGAGCAAATACTGTTGGAAATGGCACCAAAAGACTTGCTGGATGCAGGGTTGCCACGAACCTCAGACTATTAAAAAACAGTATCTGTGAATCACAATGAAGCAAAACACAATAAAACAAGGTATGCCTATATATATGAATACAAACACACACATCACAGAAATTTAACTGTACACCATTCTCATATATGAGAAGGAAAATATCCAAATAATAAGTAATAACTTTGGGTTTATATATCACATTATGTATCATTTTATATATATTAATATAATTTTTCAAATAACCATGAGTTTAGAGGTATAGCCATTATCATCCTCATTTTATAAGTGAGGAAATAATTCAGACACTTAGAGTGATCTTTCCCATCACTTTCAGTAGGTAAAGTTTGGAACTGGAGCCCCAATAATGTGGTTTAGAATCTGCTTTTGTTTCCAGGATGCTCGGTCCTATGATGGGCAGGGGGTGAAGGCTGCAGGCTTTATTCTTCCATGGTTGTCATGATTGGCTTAGCTGGAAGTTTTCCTCCTACTTATGATATCAGTCATAATGTTGCCCAACAGACATCAGCACATTTACACTGATACAGGCTAGTATGTTTCTGATCCTAGCTGATCTGAGGAAGTATCAAAAGCAAAGTGTATAGTACAAGTTTCAAGGAGACCTATGTCAGAGTAAGAGGGAAGAAAGTTGGCTAGTGGTCATTTTACCACTGTGGTCCCATGGTATCCAGAGATTTCATAAATGGGGGAGGGTGTGGAAACAGACTGTGGGTACAGTGTGTTACTCCTTAGATGAGAATATAGTGGGGTGGCCCAATAAAATTTTGGATCAGGAATTAGAAACTTTCATTGGTGGGGCACCTGGGTGGCTCAGTCAGTTAAGCATCTGACTCTTGATTTTGGCTCAGATCATGATCTTACAGTTTGTAAGTTCGAGCCCTTCACTGGACTCTGTGCTGACAGCGGAAAACCTGCATGGGATTCTCTCTCCCTCTCTCTCTGCTTCTTCCCCTACTTGCACTTTCTCTCAAAATAAATAAATAAATGATCATTTAAAAAAGAGAAACTTTTATTGGTTCATTCAAAATATATTTATTAAACAGCCAGTATACCTTTAATTTTTTGCTGTTAATTCATGAACTATACATGTTTCTTGCTCTTGTGGAGTTGAAAACTGATAAAGGGATATAGACTGTAAGCAAACAATTAAAAAAATACCTAATAAAATTTTGTTCTATTATTGGCTACTGTGCTGAAGGTTGGCTAATACTTGGACACTTTAAGTCATGAGATTCCTGGGAGGTCCTTCAAATTTTTCAACCTTGTATTTTCTTCTACAGAATGAAAGTAATAAATTTAGCTGTGTGATCTTATTATGGTCCTGATAAGATAATATGTATGAAAGCATATTTAGAGCAAGTAGCACCTCTGTTGATGAAAGTGATTATTATTAGTGGTATTATTTTGCAGATAATCAAGATAAATGAACCTGAAGTTTATAAATCATTATTTCAAGGTCTTGTGGTGATATTATTTTTAATTTTTTTTGTTGTTTAGGGAATAAACTAATTACTATTAACTTTGTAATATCACTATGGAATCATTAAAAGATAATTATGAGGATAAAGTAACCTTAGTTGAGCAAGCTGTATATATATATATATATATATATATATATATATATATATATGTATATATATATTTAACAAATATTAAAAGAAATATATGTTTTTATTTTGGTTCACTAGCAATTTTTGTAATTACTATTTTTATTTCTTTTGCTTTAAATTTTGGCCATTCAACAGGTAATTAATTGTTCCATGAAGAGAAGATGTGATTAGGGGCTAGAGGATGAAGGTAGAATTCAGACTAATTGCCATCTAATGTGTCCATGTAGTTCTAAAAGAATTGAAAACAGTTTTAAGAAACCCTTATTCATGTCATCTAGCACTAATTGGTAGTAAAACAATCCACATATGGAAATGAAATTAGAAACCCAGGGGAAAAAAATCAAAGCTAAAATGAAAGCAAATTGCATAGGAAACATTACTTACATTATGATATCAAATAAAGGAAAACAGTACAAGAAATGAAGCCACATGAGCAAAAAGAAATTTGATTTCTATTTGCATGTCTAAACTCCTTTTACTTAGATATGAATCTGAAGGCCTAACATTTGACCCTGCTGAATTTGCTCAGTTCCCCTTCCCCGTTAGTTTAATTGAATATATCTTAAAAGCAAACATACTTTTTTTGAAAATAGTTTGATGAAAATAATTGTCTCATTATATAATTCTTTGAATATCTTAATTGCATCCTCAGATGAGAAAATGGATGTTATAATGAGGCCAAAAGGCAGAACAAGGAAGATGTAGTGTTTGTTGTTATATGGGATATTTAAGATAGATGTTGGGGCAAATTTTAAGCTGTGACATTCTAGAATTTGAAGAAACTGTAAAACTGTACCCTTAGAAACTGACTCATTTTTGTCTCTACACAGTGTAATAAATCTTGCCTGGTGGCAAAGTGGGCTGTGCACTTCTTTTACCTCACCACCTGAGGATAAGGGCATGTTTCTAAAACTTTTGAGATAATAACATCTCACATGTACATACTGTTTTGTGGAACAGAACTCCCTTTCATGCATTTTTTTAAAAAATGTTTTAAATCTTAAAACTGTGACATGCACAAATTTCCATAAACAAAAACAGAAAAATATCAGACACTACACTAACATTATTGCTTTCCCTACACTTGAAGTTTTTTCCATAAACTGATTTACTCTTTCAGCTATTTTTTCCCTGATTCTTTTATAATCGTCACTGTTTTCCAGAAAATGTTTTTTATTAATCCGTTAATTAAAGACATTTTTTGTTAATATTTCCAAATTCTATTTTAAAATAAATATATTTTTCCTCTTTTGCAAAGGAAAATATGCAGATTATTAAAACCTTAGAAACATGGAAAGAATGTAATGGAGAAAAAAAAATCCTACCTCTCCCATCCACAGCTTACCACAGGGGAAGAATTACTTTTCAAAGCCTTTTTTTTCTTTTAAGTTTATTGTGTGTGTGGGGCGGGGGAAGGGAAGACTAGAGAAGCAGAGAGACAGAGAATCCCAAGCAGGATCCACACTGTGAGGGCAGAGACCAATGTGAGGCTCAAACTCATGAACCACAAGATCATGACCTGAGCCAAAATCTGACACTTTGTTAACCAAGCCACCAGGCGCCCCAAGAGAATTACATTTTAAAGTACTGGTGCATTTACTCTTGGAATTTTTCTGTGCATGTTTGAACACTGCTATAAGTAATGTTGGGCATATGAAGTACTTAAAAAAATAGTGTCTATGTATCTTATGGAAGTTTTCCAATTTTTTAGATTTACGAGTACAGCATGAAAAAAAAGGCTGAAAGAAGCTGTTAAACATTTTTCTTGCCCACCAAAAGTTTACTTCTATACTGAAGAATATAAGCCCACACCTAATGGGACATTTGAAAATTGTGTCCAAATTGTATAAGGGGCACCCTATGTTTCTTTACAACATGACTTTCTATGTATTTGAGTCCATAATATTTATTCCTCTAAAGTCTTGGTTGCAAAACTATGTACTGTGCTGCCTAGATTGCTGCAGTTAGCTCACAGGGACACTTCAGTTATTTTAAATTTTTGAGGGAAATATAACAACATCTATTAAACCCTATCAGGTTAAGGTAGTTCACAGCTTCAGGTCAAGGTAGTTCACAGCTTCAACATTAGATCACATACATATCTTTATAAAACTGAATTTTTCAGGAGATGCTGTGATAAAAAGTAAACATTGCATTATAATTATGATTACACTGTATATAAGAGTGGTTATATATCAAATCTAATTCCAGTGTTTGAAAAGTTGCACAGTACCCAACAGGTGAAAATATCCCATTAATAAATAATGGTGGTTATTTAATAGTGAAATGAAAATATCATTATTATTTTTTAAAATTTCTTCATATTATTTTTCAGACATGTTTTAAAACACAAATACTTAAGTTATTTTAATCTAACCTCTTAATAAACAGAGCTATTAGGTATTTATTTTGATAGGGGTGTTGTAAGAAATTACTGAGATAATAGTGTATCATTTCTGGGAAAGGTTGGGAATTTCTGGCTTAAAGCTTATATTCTAAGAATGCTTTTCAAAAAGAGTTTTTAACATTTACTTATTTTTGAGACAGAGAGAGAGAGAGAGAGCATGAGTGGGGGAGCAACAGGGAGAGAGGGAGACACAGAATCTGAAGCAAGCTCCAAGCTCTGAGCTATCAGCACAGAGCCTAATGTGGGGCTAGAACTCACTAGCTATGAAATCATGACCTGAACTCAAGTTGGATGTTTAACTCACTGAGCCACCCAGGTTCCCCTGCTCTTCAAAATTATTAATTAATGGTAATTATTTAAATATTTACACATTTAATATTTATTTTTAATCCCTTTACTTATGCAAGATAATTCAGCTGGGTATAAAATTTTTGAATTGTAAACTTTCCCTCTCATAGCACTCTAAATTCATTTTCTCTATTTTAAAACACTGAGTCAAGGGGTATATTCATAAGTCAAAAGAATATTTAATTAAAAATTTGTTTAATGTTAGTGAAACAAATGTTGAACAAATTTGAATAAAAAATTGAGAGGCTAGAGACTATAAACTATCTCGATTAATTTCAAAATTAATAAAGATTTCTTTACAAGAGCAGGATTTATAAACCTTTAATCTGTGAATCCTCTTAAATAGTGTATAATTTTGTATGATATACATTTTTTTCTTCAAAGGAGCCACAGTGTTCATTAGTTTTCATTAGATCCATCATTAATTCTGCTTTCTACTACCAATTTTATTCCCCCCCCCCCCCCAAGTTGTATAGTTTTACAGCTGCTAAATCAACAGGTATACATTTTATTTTATTTTTAAACTCATTATATTTTGAATAAGCTCTATTTTATTTTTTCATTTCATTTATTAAAAACATGTAACTGCTCATTGATTTTCTTCCTGACAGCAAATTTAGAGGAAGAAACATCACAAGATAGTTTTTCTGTTAATTTAAACATTATTTCTCTTCTTGTGTTGAAAGGTAAGCAGCAGTCCTGGACAATGAATGATTTTGACACAACTATTCAGTAGATATGACCATAAACAAGAAGCTTGAAGTAAAATCACAGGGAGAAGGAATCCTGTAGGCATAGGTTGTTATAGAAAAACAATTTGCTATTCTCTGCCTTGATATTTAAAACCAGTTTCCATCCTGAGTAAGTTCTGGACACTTTGTGGTTCTGGCATTGCCTATGCTGCTGAAACTCAGCATGCTGGATTCATTGATATTCATTTAAATTACTCATTTGGGCTCCCAAGGGCCTGTACTTCAGTTTCATTTTGACTTTCAAGCATCAGTGAACCAAAAATAAAAAGCAAAGAACAGCCAAAACCATAGCATCTCATTTCATTTTGAGATTGAATTTGGGAATTTGCAAGAGAAATCATCTTGACACAGAAGAATGCCCAGTATTGTCAGGAATTCCTGTAAAAGCCAAGAACCTTTTCAGGAATTGAGCCTGATGATTTGGTTGATAACATAGTAAAGAAACCAGGTAAATATCAGGTGATTATCACCTGGTTTGGGGTTTTGCTGCAAACATTTTGCAGAGCTCTAACTGTGATGTGCATTAGTCACGCTACTGGAGCAGAAAATCAATAAAATGAGGTTCCAAAAATAAAATATTCTTTTGGAATGTTGCTCTGAACTAATTAGCGATGAGTCATTTAAAAGGACTTACCTGTCATTAGGTGGCAGGGTTTGGAGGGAGGTATTTACCAAAACCAGTTTCCTGACAAAACACTTTTTGAGATTGAGGGGAAAAAAAAAGATTAAAAACTTTGATTCACAAAGTGACTTTTATTTTGACAATAAATAACACAGAAGTCACATTGCGAAATGAGAAACTTAATCATTTTTCTGTCATGTTGTTTGTCAAAATATAGAGAGGAAAAAATGATAACTCATAAATGAAAGGTAACTTTATTTCTTTTTGCTATTTGAAAGTTATAAGAAATAAAAAAAGCTTCATCTGTTGATGATTTGGGATCACATACAGCCAGGATGAAAACAGATCATAGTTGCTTCTGCTTGAATTTTGTTTGAAGTTAAACTTTTTAATATGCTAAGCTCTCCAAATAGATAAAAATCATTTTTTAATCAAACAATTCTTGTATACTGCATTTTAAAAGTAAAATTTAGCATTATAAATATATAATCTTTACATAGAGTAAGATTTCTCCCCCACTATGTAAATTATATTATATATAAATATAAAATGAATGTTAATATATTATATAATAAGTATAAAATATTTATATATAAATATAAAAGTGTGTTAAATAAATTATATTAAATTTATATACAGTTAATGGATTTAACATTAAACATGGCTTTAAATAATTTTTAGATCAGTTAGGCTTGCTTCACTTGCTTTTTTCCATGTCAGGAAATTGTCTTTCAAATGTAGAATTTCTATAAGTCTTAGAACTAATTTAAAGGGTTCCAACATATTCACTTCTAAACATTACCACTGGTAAAAGGCACAATGGTCCAGATACACAAAAATTCAGATTATTTTATTTAAACGGACTTGAAGTTGAAATGTACTTTTTAATTGTATTCAAATAATATTTGTGCTTCTAATATTTTGAGAATGTACAGCTTCTCAAAGTGAAAATGACAACAACCAGCAAGCAAACCAAGAAATGGCAATTACTCAAGAGAGTATATATCTATCTGTTGTCTCCTTCTAATCACGGTTGTTCTATCCCTCTTTATTCCCCTCCAGGTCACCTTTCAAACTGATGAAAATATAAACAGCTTAACATGAATCCCTCTGTCCACCTACTCTTCTGCCATTTCCTCTCTCATTTTCCCCTATTCCATTGATGAGACGTTCCTATATTTCTCCAGAGAGAGGCTTCTGTTCTGATTCTTTATTCCAGACACTTGGAGCCTGAACTTGTTGACCATAACACCACCACATCTCCATCATCAGACTCAGTATCATGCATCCATACCCTATATGTGTGTATGCACTTCTGCTGAATCATGTCTGCATTCAGAATCACTCATCCCCTGACTCAGATGAAGAGAGGCAAAGGAAGGAATGAAGCAAATCCAGGAAAGTCATCCATAGAAAGGCCTGGGCAGAGGGAAATTTAGAGGACATTGAAAGAGGAAAATTGCATTTAAGGAGAAAAGTTGGGGGCAGGTGGGCAATGAAGCACAGTATGATGGGGTTAGGGGTAGACAGTAGAGAAAACCATAAAATCTAAAGATATTTAAAAAAAATTTAATGTTTATTCATTTTTGAGCAACAGAGAGTAAGCAGGGGAAGGGCAGAGAGACACGGAGACACAGCATCTGAAGCAGGCTCCAGGCTCTGAGCTGCCAGCACAGAGCCCAATGTGGGGCTTGAACTCATGAACCGTGAGATCATGACCTGAGCTGAAGTCAGACACTTAACGACTGAGTCACCCAGACACCCCGATTCTAAAGATATTTTGATAAAACAGCTGTGGCTTCAAACTTAGAAATCATCAGGGGCACTTATCAGGCCTGAACATCAGAGCAAGCATTTTTATTTTCTTCAGAATATCTAATTCAGAGAATAAGTAGGACAATAGACCATATTAAAGTCACCTGCTTGTTAGTTTACAATTAAAAAAAAAAGTGCTATTAAAAGACTTATGGGCCAACAGGAGAATGGTCAACTTCGGATCCATATATTTTTAAAAATACTTCTTACATACCAAAACCCCACAATAAAAAGGGCCACCAACCTGTTTGGGTGCGTTTAGTGGAATCAGTTTTGCAAATCAGCTTCTATCAGCTTCTATTTCTGTCTATGAAAGAGAATTTTTAGAAATTTATTTTTAAAAAGTAATTGTAAAAGAACTCCAGACATGAGAACTGACAAATTAAGAAGTTATTATCCAATTTAATTTAACAAAATGTAGCAAAGAATCATAGAGTATGGGAAGGAAAGCAGAAAATAATGTTGTTATAAGCAAAGGGAAGACTGAATATATGAAGCATAAATTGTATCAGATGAAGGGTCCCAAAATGAACTGATGAAAAAGAGAAACTACATGAAATGTATTTGATTTTTAATTCATCATTTGATATAGGATTTTATAAAAGTTTGCTTGCAAATTAGTTTAAAGCTATTCGGGATTAAAAAAAAAATCACTTCAACCAAGAATAGACTGAGAAAGAAAAGAGGGACTAATGCCAAATGGTAATATATGCATTTGGGAAAGGTGTGAATGTTAAATCCTGCCTTATTTAATATTTTCATGAATTAGAAATACATGAGATTGTGGATCATATTAAATTGAGGTGATTCTAATACCACAGAGACTAGATAAATCTTCTCTGCTTGCAAATCTAAGCTTTTCTTTCAGCTTTCCTTCTTGGTATCTCTGATTTCATTCTAACTGGCAATGCTTTGAATAGAGGACAGTCAATGCTATGTGGAAGAAGGAACTCAGGAAACTATGGCCAGCACACATGAACTCCTTTGGGGACTCATTTCCTTATTAGTTGATAATCTAATCAATCTCTTAGGTTATCAGTATCAGTATTTTCTTGTATAAGATGGAATGAGCAATATCTTTCTTATAAAGATATTTTGTTTTAATGGTAAAATAAAAGGAATACCCAGGCTTATTTTTTAAATTGTATCCAAAAAATAGTGAGTAGTGGTATTCAACAAATATTACCTTCTCTCTCCCCCACCCCTTTTTAAAGTATGTGGCCCAACATGATCATTTTTCAGGTAGGGAAACCATAGCTCAGAGAAATGAAGACAACTATTTGAATAAGTGTGCATAGTTGGTTACAGAGGCAAGTATACAGGACAGACAATACCCTAATTCACATGTCAGCAGTCTTTTCACCTTACCATTCAATCTTCTGATTTTGTTTCTTGACTCTTTCCCTAAACGTTAATCCTCCCAAAAGCTCATGATGGTAAACACAGTGTGCTTTTTTTCAACTTAGTCGCTTTTAAGATCCACAGGCAGAAGGCTTTACACTCTAGATTTTTACTTCACCTGCCCATAAGGTTTATCTATCTGAATGTCCTTAGGTCAAAATCACTGTTAGAAAATCTATAAAATATTTTTCCTCCAAAGTCTTGATTGTTTCCCAAAAGCTTCCATCATTGTGAATATTAACTTTATTTTGCATTGCCTAGAAGCAAATCCTTAGAGTTATTTGTGAAATCCTCTCCTTCTTTTTCAACTCATTTTTATGAAAAATTCCAGTCTATTGTTTTAATATATTTTTCCATTCATTACATTTCCATAACCACCACTGAATTCTAATCTCATCACATATTCACTTGTGTAGTAGAAATATTTTGATGCATTTTAATGGGTATGGTTTTCAGTGTCGATAATTTCTTTTCATATACAGTTTTCTCTCCTAATACCTCCATCTTTTAAAACAAATGTTATTATCCATGACTGTGAGAAAGACAGGCCACCACAGAACATCACACAAATAAATGACCAAGAAAGTTAATTTCTGTCTGTTGAGCTTTAAAACCCAAATTTCAAAGACAAATAATAAATTTTAAAGAATATTTGCAAAGCAAGTTTATTTTATTTTGTTTTCTGCCCCTGAGGAAATACACTTACTTTGCTGGAATAGATCAGAAGGCATGATTCAAATGTAAGAGAAATAGGGTTCTGTTTTCAGCATGCTGGTGTCAGCTTTTAACAGACCACAGATGACAACTATAAACTAAATAACATACAAAAAGAATTACCTGAAAGCCCTGAAAAATGAGCAAAAACAGACTAATTTTGGTGATAATCTAAAGTTAGCAGAAGAGGACAGCACAGAATGAGTTTTTCATTGCCACAACTTTAGTGTTGAGGGCAGACCTCAGACGTGGAGTAATATGGCCCAGGGTGGCTAAAATTCTCAGAGAAAACCTGCTGCCTTTATGGTCTGAAGAAACAAGACAGGTTCAGGGCCAGGGTTAACATAGCTACCAGAATATTAGGGTTGGGGACTATCTTGAAGGAAGTAAACAGAAAAGCAGAACTCCAAAGTGTATGAAAAAAAACTTTTCAAATATCTGACTAATCCCTATATCATGAATGAGCTACGAAAATTCCAAGAAACTTTTAGCTAATAGAATTTAACTAATATTTGAGTTGCCCACTCTAGGTGAGGCAGATATTGCTATTTTAGTTAACAAAGTTAATTGATTGAAAAAAACTTGTTTAAATAGTGTCTGTTTTTGAACGATTAGAGCAGAATACAGAGTCTCTACAACTAAGTAGTCATAATATCCATAATATAATCTAAAATTACTCAAAATATAAGGAATAGGAAAATATAACTCCTTCTCAAGGTTGTAAACAATTAACAGGGGGCCGTTGTGAGATGATGATAGGATTATCAGACGAGGAAGCAGCTATGATAAAAATGCTAAGTAAGATAAAGGAAAATACATTTGTAATAAATGAAATGTAGAAAAAATATGTCAAACAGATACAAATATTTTTTAAAAGAAAAAAATATGAAATTAAATGATCACCTAGATAGGCTCAATAATAACAGTGGAGATGGGAAAGAGTCAGTGATCCTGAAGCTAAAAAAAATTATCACATTTGAATAAAATCATTGAAGAAAAGCTGAAAGCAAATGAAGAAGACCCTCAGAGTCCTGTGAGACAATATAAAAATACCTCACATAATTTAAGCTGTAGTTGCAGAAACAAAGGAAAGGGAAATAGGGCAGAAAAAGTATTTGAAGAAATAATTGCTGAAAAAATGTACAGTCTTGGTAGATGTACATTTATAGATTTAAAAAGATCAGTGAAAGGTAGACCAGATAAATAAGAATAAAGCCATGCCTAGGTACAACATAGTCAAATGGTTGTATACCTATGATAAACATAAAATATTGAAATAACCTGGGAAGAAAATGACATATTACATATAAGGAACAAGAATTAAAATGACTATATAGTTTCTCATAAGAAACTAGAAACTAGGGGGACCAGGAAGACAGTTTAACATTAATTTTAGGGGTGCCTAGGTGGCTCAGTCAGTTAAGTGTCCGACTTCAGTCCAGGTCATGATCTCACGGTTTGTGAGTTAGAGACCCGCATCAGGCTCTGTGCTGACAGCTCGGAGCCTGGAGCCTGCTTCGGATTCTGTGTCTCCCTCTTTCTCTGCCCCTCCCTAGCTCACATTCTCTCTCTCTCTCTCTCTCTCTCTCTGTCAAAAATAAATAAACTTAAAAAATGAAATAAAATAAATAACATTAATTTTAAAGTTCTGAAAGAAAAATAAAAACCTGTTACCCATGAATTCTATATTCAGAGATGTAGATTAGAAACAAACTGAAGATTTTTCAGGTAAAATAAAACAGACAATTTTGTAATAGCAGACTGACCCAGAAGAAGTGCTAAAAAACAAAACAAAACAAAATTCCTTAGGGTAAAAAGGAAATGATGTTGAGTGAAACTTGGATCTTCAGGACAAAATAAGAAACATTTTCTATATATAATAAATGAATATATAAACATTCATATATATGAATATGCAAATGAAGTAATATTAATTTCTATAAAATGCAAATGACTAAAGAAAAAATACTGTCTAATCCTGTTTATGGTGATATATATAAATAATGCATGTGACAAAAAATAGCATACACAATGCTAAATGGGTATTAAATCAATCTATATGGATAAAAGTTTCTGTTTTAATTAAGTAAAGTAGTAAAATACTAACTCTTAGTTTGCAAAATGTTGAGGATGTATATTTTATCACTAGAATAACCACTAAAAATATAATGGAAACAGGAGAACTGAAAAGGCAAACCTAAAAAGTTGCAATAAGATGGAATTCTTTTTTTTCTCTTTTTTTTAATGTGAAATTTATTGTCAAATTGGTTTCCATACAACACCCAGTGCTCATGCCCAACAGGCATCCCAATGCCCTCTTCAATACTCATCACCCACCCTCCCCTCCCTCCCACCCCCCATCAACCCTCAGTTTGTTCTCAGTTTTTAAGAGTCTCTTATGGTTTGGCTCCCTCCTTCTCTGTTTTTTATTTTTTCTAAAAAGCTATTCAAACAATCTAAAAAGGCAGGAATGAACAAAGCCAACAAACAGAAAACAAACAAAAAAAACATAGACTTCAATCCAATCATAGTAATAATTACAGTATATGTTGTGGACTAAACAGTCCAATTAAAAGGCAGGATTTCTCAATATGGAGGAAAAAAGTCAACACCTAGCTGTAAAGGTTCGATTAGGAGAGATGAAATGGGGTTGGTGAGGGAGTGATTGTTGCATAGAGAATGAGCAAGGCCTGTCACAAAGAAAGACCGAATACTCTGGCATTGCTCAGGTGGGTAAATTCACTGAAGATCACTCTACCCATTGGTTAGCTTTTAACTCATTATATTTCTCTGTATTTTGAAATCTAATATAAAGAAATGCAGCCCTGTGTGAGTAGTCAGTTGAGATAAATGTCTACAAATACAGAATAGTACAGTAATTAAGAATTGAACTCTGAAATTTGACATTTTAACCTTCCCCAATTTTGCTTTTCTATACAAAATTAGAAAATAACAATATATTTTAGAAAGCTGTTATAAAAGTATAAGTAAATAAAACCTTTCTAAATACTTTCAAAAGTGCCAGTAAATTAAAACTTTCAATAAATATTTATTATCATCATCATCATCACTATCATTGTCATCACATTCATCAGTACCATCAACAGTATCCTTTGGGACCATGATCAATGTCACAGGAAGTTTCTGTCTACTTTGAAAGTTGCAAGTTCAGTGTTCATTAGCATGAGTTTTTCTTCTTGGTCTCTGTAAGAATATCCTCTTCTTTTTCAAGAAAACCCCATTTTGTGGAACAAATTTGAATGGACTTTGTTTTCTTGAGATCATATGATGCCTATATAAAAATCCCATTTGCTGTTCAATATGTATCCCTAAGTAAAATTAGCACATAGTTTACTTTTCTTTTCTGCACATGTTATAGTCATTCTCTTGTAATCCTGTGCTGACTCCCTCCTTCTAATGAACTACTGCTTCCTCACTTTCTGTCAGTTCAGATTCTACCTTGTGCTTGCTTCAAAGGCTACATGAAATACGTTTGTTAATCTCCATATAACATGATGTTCTATGATAAATCAACCCATTTTCTGAAATAGTTTGCAACTAAGTACACCTACACCATAATCTAGTCATTGCGCATGTTCTTCCTTTTAGTGTTTTTTTTGTTTGTTTGTTTGTTTAGCTGTTGTCTCTTTGTCACGCCTTATACCTCAATAATAATGAAAGTCCTTTGAAGGTCATAATTACATCTTTGAATTATCTCTCATCATTTACGCTGCATGAAATAGGTCCTGGAAAATACAGTTTGTAGTTACCCAAAAATTATTAACAAGTTACGTAGACACTGTCTCTTACTTCTGAAAGGTCTCAATACAATATAAGATGCATTAATCAACCGGATGGAGCAGAAACAGAGGGGGAAAAAAACACAGTCAGGGATGTACAAACTTCAAAGGGAATGACTATCCTGTTATCTATTCCCTTGCCTTTGTAAAGATAATTACTTATATATCTCCAAAAGATGATTAAAATCAGTACCTTTCCCATAGGTATCTGTACCTATTCTTCTTGCTTATATTTTTGTTGTTTTTTTAATGGATAAAAATGTAAGATATTTGTTGGAAAGGAATCTTTGGGATTTATTTGCTTGTTTATTTATTAATTTGAAGCATACATTTAAAAGATCACTTTAGTTGGACTCAAAAGTCCAGGATTTAACATAATCCTACTTGGCCACTGAATTATTATGTAAACTTAAACAATTCAATTAACTGGACAGGGCCTCAGTTTCTACATCTGGGAAGAAACAGAAATTTTAAAATCCAGCTGGACACATACTGTGCATTTGTAATATATGCTCTGGAAAATGAAGTTAGATTCTGAGATAAGTTCCTTTCCAGTTATATACAGATACCTAACACTTTCTTATCATTTGGTAAAGGAAGCATGATACTTCTACTATCAAATATTTTAAATAACTTTAGTGTCTTAATTAAGAAACTTATTCTCTGTATCTAAGAGAGCTCAAATTCAGTTTATTTGCAAAAAATATAAATAACAAATGTTTGCACTTACATGACACAATCTGAGAAGTGTACGTTATTTTGTGAGCTAATTAAGGAAGACAACAAATGACACTTATTTAAAACAGGAAATGAAAAATAAGAAATTGATTCCAGAATTGACAAATTACATTTTTCACTCCACCATTAAAAGCCATTGACTTTTAAAATACTGCCTTTCTATACCATGATTATCCTACCATCAGCGAAATCCAGGGACTCCTCTTTCAGGAGTTTCACAGAGAAGGCTTACCTGAGGTCATCCATGTCTTGCCATTGTGGACTGAGATTTTAGAAATAACATATCTTTGTGACAGCTGATATATATAAGGTCTATAGACGAGTTTTCAAGTACATAAGAGGGTTAAATGATCCACACAAAATTTTCAAACTCCATGAAATTAGCCTTCTGGCACAACACTTTAATCAAGGCAAAATAAGCCATAGGCACTGTAGAATTTATATATGTATGATGCTATTACATAGATGTAGATATGTATCTACGTGAGTATACATAGCTGTCCTGTCTATGCATATTAGAGATGGCTTTTTGAAGAGAAACACTATCCTAATAGATCACCAAATGCAAAGCATTACTCTGCTTCCTATACACATCAATTCATTGAAAAAGGAGAGTTGGCATATACAAAAAAGGTAATGTATCAATTTTACTTAAGAGCAAGATTTTAATTAAATTATTCTATGTCTACCCAACATATCTCAAATAATCAAACATATGTAACATTCACCAAAATAGGTAAGACATTCAATATACTTTAATATCCTTGCAAATTAGAGACCGATGGTTATTACACACCAGGGCTTCATTTTGTTATTGTTTATTTGTTTGTTTTTATTTTCTTCCCCTACTGTTACAGTTAAGTGTTGGGTATTCAGTGGCTTACCTAATGGCCATTCATAATGCTGTAATTTGTCATTGATTCAAACGTTCTAGAATTAATTTTTCTTGAGTGTGCCAGTGAAAAATGTTAGGTATTTCCTTAACTATTTTTTCTCTTAAAGAACACTTCTAAACATCAACAGATGCTTTCAGCTATATCTTGTTAACTTCACCACCATCTTTTTACCTCTACTTCTAACACCCCTTGTTTAAGATATCAATAGTATTCTTTGGAATTCAATAATATTCTGTTCTTCTTTGTTGTAATCAGTCTCCTCCTTCACATTTTTTCTCATGCCTCAGTCAGAGCTATCCTTTAAAAAATATATTAGGTATGCCATTTCCTTGTTGATAACCTCTAATGGCTTCCCATCACCATAGAATAAAATCCAAAATCCTCCCTGCAGGCACCATGATCTAGTTAGTTCATGGCTAGTGTTTTCTACTACTTTCTCCTTTTTTCATTCCTATCCTATAAGGACAATGTCCTTATCTATCCAAGTATAAGCATATTCCTAATTTTGGGCCTTTGCATTCTTTGTTGTCTATTTCTCTCTCCTATTCTTACTATATTTTATTCAGGTCTTTGTTCATCTATTACCTTATCAGGAAGGCCTTATGTCACATCATTTTAACAGTTTCTCCATTTCTCACCATCTGTTTTACTTGCTTTTTTTTTCCTTCATAACGATGTTCACACCCTGAAATAATATTTGATCTTTCATTTGGTCATTTATTTTATTGCCAGTAAGCTCTATAAGGTCAGGGAATGTTCTGTTTTATTTATCCCTCTATACTCAGCTCCTAATCAGTAGGTATGTGATACCTACAAATAGGTAATATCTATACCTATATAGTTAATGAACTGACTGAGCCACCCAGGACCCCTTATTTACTTTTATATGAGCTTTCTCAAACTCTTATCAATCTTGAATACATTACAGTCATAATTGTATCCATTTCTCAAATATGTTTTATTTTAATTAAAGGGAAGAGGAGCACTTGGGTGGCTCAGTTGGTTGAGTGTCCAACTTTGGCTCAGGTTATGATCTCACAATTCGTGGGTTTGAGCCCCATGTCAGGCTCTGTGCAGACAGCTCAGAGCCTGGAGCCTGGTTTGGATTCTGTGTCTCCCTGTCTCTCTGCCCCTCCCCCACTTATGCTTTGTCTCTCTCTCTCTCTCTCTCTCTCTCAAAAATAAATAAACATTAGAAAATTTAAGGGAAGAAAAATGTTCTATGTTTTGCGGTTTTTTTTGTAGTCCTTTATTGAAGATTTTTACATGTTCTTGAGTTTTGCAATTAATCATATACATGTTTTTTATGTTCCTAGGATTTAACCTCTATGTCAGAGAATTTTCATTTTTGCATACTCTTTTTTCACATTCAATCTGATGAAGATGATGTGGTATTTCTCTTTATTAGAAAGTTCTCCTGAAAAAAAAAAAAAGAAAGTTCTCCTGAACAACTATCTTCACTGTGAAAACAACTATCTTCATGTGAAATATAATGTCCCTCTGCCTAATCTGGGTATGAGCCCTTTCATTTATAAATATGATGACATTTAAATCACTCTTTCCTTATCAACATTCCATGATATTTTCTTGTATCAGCAATTATTTAAATTAAAAATGGCATTTAGTTAATTTTGCCTGGTGCAGCTGCTCTTAACTTCCTTCTTAAAACAAAATAAAACAAAAACTGTAGAATCCAGTTAGGGGAAAAAATGTAAAAGTTTGTGGTAGACAGGTGGATAAGGAATATGTGACAGACACACACACACACACACACACACACAGGAATATTAAGCAGCCATTTAAAAGGATGAGATTGTACCATTTGAAATAACATGGATGGACCTAGAGGGTATTTTGCTAAGTGAAATAAGTCACTTATTACAAATTCTGTATGTTTTAACTCATATGTGTAATCTAAAAAAATACAAATATCATATGTTTTAATTCACATGTGTAATAAAAAAAAAATGATGAAACAAATGAAAAGCAGAATCAGTCCTATATATACAGAGAACAAACTTGTAGTTGCCAGAGGGGAAGAGGGTGGTGGGATGGACAAAATTGGTGAAGAGGAGTGGTAGATACAGGTTTCCAGGTATGAAATGAACAAATCATGGGAATAAAAAACACAACGTAGAGGTTATAGTCAATGATAATATAATAGCCTTGTATGGTGACAGATGGTATCTACACTTGTGGTAAGCATAGCATAATGTAATAGAGAGAAGTCAAAATACTGTGTTGTACACCTGAAACTAATGTGACATTTTATGTCAACTATACTCAAATTATTTTTTTAATGTAAAAGTTTGCATTACAGATAAACACATAGAGTAGGAAATTGCTAAAGATTGAAAAACTGGGTTAAGAATAATAGTTAGGGGCTACCTATGATATGTTTCTTTTTTTTTTTTAATTTTTTTTCAACGTTTATTTATTTTTGGGACAGAGAGAGACAGAGCATGAACGGGGGAGGGGCAGAGAGAGAGGGAGACACAGAATCGGAAACAGGCTCCAGGCTCTGAGCCATCAGCCCAGAGCCCGACGCGGGGCTCGAACTCCCGGACCGCGAGATCGTGACCTGGCTGAAGTCGGACGCTTAACCGACTGCGCCACCCAGGCGCCCCATGATATGTTTCTTAAATAAAGTATCTATGTCTGCCAGTAAGAAGATATGAAGTAAATTAATATTTCACAAACTCATTGTCCCTAGTCCAGAAAGGCAAGGTTTGTGCCAAACAGAAAAATTGGCAGGTGTTATTTCTGGTACTTGCTTTCCTGAGTGCCCATTGTGCTCCTCCCCTGCTGTCACCTTTTACTCTCCATTCAGAGGAAATAAGTTGAAAACCATCACAGGTAGCAGTATGGGAAAAGAGAATAAAATATATCATCCCAGGAAATATGTAGTCCCATAAATAGATTGTTAAAGGAAATGGAGAGATATGAAAAGCCTGTTAATACTGCATGTAGGAGATACCATTTTTTGCATAATTTATTGATTCAGATTGCAACAAAACATGGAAGTTAGATTAGAATATGATCCTCTGTCATTTCAGTACAACCACAGTAGATGAGTATTTGTTAGTATTTGAGAGTCTAGTAAGCAATCGTACACTTCAAGAATTGTGCCAGGCAGGAATTTAAAAAGACACCAAACTAGAATCAAATTATCAATAATTCATCAGAGGCTGAGGAGGGAAACTTTACTTCTGCTTTTCCTGTCAGAAATGAGACAATGACCCCATGCTTCTATGAGAGCAGTGTCAGAGATTTTCACCTAAAACCAGAGTCTTTAGACATTATACAAAAATGTCCAGATTTCAACCAAAAAACCATTACTCATCATACAAAGAAAAAGGGAAATCTCAAACTGATGGGGAATTAAAAAAAAAAAAGAAAAACAATCAATAGATTCCAACAAAAAGATAACAGAGATTTTAGCATATCAGAAAAAGATCTTAAAGTGGTCATGATAAAAATACTTAAAAAAGCAATTATGAGCATGCTTGAAAAAAAATTAAAAAAAATAAAAGCCTCAGCAAAGAAATAGAAGATGTATATAAAAAAATGGGAATTTTAAACTGAAAATATAATAGTTTAAATAAAAAACTCAGTGTATGATCTCAACAGGATAATGGATGCAACAGAAAGGAAAGAAAGAATGAAAGAAGTAGAAGTTAAAACAACAGAAATTACCCATTCTAAATAAGAGAAATAAAATACACTGAATAAAAATATAGATTGAGTCTCATGGACATGTGGGATTATTAAAAAATATATAATATTCATGTTATCAGAGTTTCATAAAATGAGAAGAGAGTAAGGCTGGAAACTGCATTGAAAAAATAAGGGCTGAAGCTTCCCATATTTGGCAAAAGATATAAATCTATAAGTTTCTAAATTTTCTTCAAATTTTGTTCTAAGAATTGTTCAAGTTACTCACAGGAAGACAGGAAAAATAAAACAGAAAAAAAAACAGAGGGGGGAAAATAACAGAAAATAAAACAAAATAAAATGGCAAAATTAAGTCCCAAAATACAAATAATTATATTAAATGCAAATGGTCTAAATACACCAATTAAAAGACGGAGATTGGCAGAGTGGATTAATAAGCAAGACTTGATTATATGTGAGTTACAGGAAACTCACTTCAAATATAAGAATATATGCAGATTGAGAGTAAAAGAATGAGAAAAGATTTGTTATGCAAACATTAATCAAAAAAAGTAAGAGTGGCTTTATTATCATCTAATAAGGTAGATAAATTTACCAGAGAAAGAGGGAAACATTATAGAATGATAATAGTGTCAGTCTACAAAGAAGATATAGCAATCCTAAATGCATATGTTACCAGAGAACTGATTCTGAACTTGGGTTTGGCTGCTTGCTGTTGGAAAATAAGTACTTGAAAGATAAGGAAAAGTTGCTTTATTCAGGAAGATGGCAACCTGGGTAGATGATAGACTAATGTCCCAAAGACCATCCTCCCAGCCCAGGCAAAGCCAGAGTGTTTAACAGAGGAAAGAGTGGGAAATTATGGGGGCTAGAAGAAGCTGGTACTGAGGCCATTAATCCTATGTCCACATGACTCTGAAAAGACTTACTGGCATCAGTGACAGCTGTTTTCAAAAGGTTAAGGATTTATCTTCTGGGAGAGTCTGGTGCTTGACTCTTTAAAGCTAGTGGTCTGCAAAATCTCAAGGAAAGGAAGTTCTGCTACAAACCAAGTGGCTGAGGTCAGCAAGCAAGGAGTTTGGAGGAATTTAACCCTTAAGACTGGTTGGAATGCTGTTACATATACACCACAAAGAGGAAATAGCAATTCTGAATGTGTACACACCAATCAACATAGCTGCAATATATGTAAAACTAAAACTGAGAATTAAAAGGAAAAATAGAAGAGTTCGTAATTATATACACATACACATATATGTAATATTACATTTATATCAGAATATATATGTGTATACATATATATATATATATATATATATATATATAAAATATCAACATCTCTCAACAATTCAACAACAGCTCTAGAAGATCAGCAAAAATATAGGACAATACAATATCAATTCATATTAGTATATTGGCACTTGTAGACCATCCCACCAAATTCAGAATACAAATTATTTTGAGGTGCCCACATAACATAGATCATGATAGACTGTATCATAGACCACAAAGTAAAGCTCAACAAATTTTAAAAATCAATTTTGAATATATTTAAAGAAAAAAAATGAGTAAATGGATAAGTTCATCATGTTTTTAAGTGGAACAGTTAAATTGTATAAAGAGCAGAATTCTTCCCAGTTATTTAAAAGTGAATGGAAATTTTCACCAAAGTCAAATATATTGTTTGCTTATTTTGTTTTTTAAGAACATGAATGTAGAACTCCACATTTCATCTGGAAAATAAATATGGTAGTCATTCATAGTATTTGTAAAAAAAAAACATGAAAGGAGTTAGATTCTAAATCTGACATTGCAACTTATTTCTGGTAATTTTGGAGACATTAAACATTTCTGGATTTATTCAATATAATTTATGTAATTGAATTGTCATGTATATTTTATAGTGCAATTGTGATGGTTAAAATGTAAAGAAAGCATTTAGCACAATGTCTGGCATATAGTTTATGCTCAATAAATGGTATAGTTTGTTTAAGATTTTTTTTCCAAGCTGGATAACAGCAACTGGATTTTCAAAGGTTATTTTTTACAATAAATTCTTGCCCCTAGGATGAATTCTGAAATTTATATTTATCTCAGACACACTCCTAATTTTTTGAAATTCATGTCATGGGCTTAATTCATGACTGTACCATCTAATTCTGCCTTCTACATATATTAATAAGACCTTTATTCTTATATAAATACTTCAAAATATAGTTTTTATGCTGAAATTATAACACATATATGAAATAACATATTAAACAAATTGGGGAAGCGTAATATAGCTAGTTATGGGCAGCATGAGCTGGAACTTAGGGGTCTCTATTCTTAGTCTGATGTTTTCTGAAAATTTTTACTGTTCCTCAAATGAAAGTAAGATATATATATATATATATATATATATATATATGTATGTTATATATATATAATATATATATGTATGTGATATATATGTTATATATATACACACACATATATATATACACACACACATATGTATATACATATATACACACATATATATTAAAAATAATGAAAATAAAAACATAATATTATTTCTCATTTTCTTCAAAGAAAAATGTATATATGTAGGTTTATCTCCTTCTAGGCCTATTCATTCATTCTTGGAGTAGTGGACTCCTTCCACTCCTGCCTGGTTGCTAATGTAGAAATGGGTATAAGCGGGGGCACCTGGGTGGCTCAGTCATTTCAGCATCTGACTCTTGATTTCCTCTTGGGTCATCATCTCAGGGTTGTGGGATCGAGCCCCACATCGGGCTCCACTCTAGGTGTGGAGCCTGCTTGAGATTCTCTCTCTCCTCTTCCCATCCCTGGCTCTCGCTATCTCTATCAAAAGAAAAAAAAATTGGTACAAACAAAGATTTAGGTGATAGTTCTGAACGCAACACTTCTATTTGTTCATTAAGGAGACATCAAGTCATGTACAAGTAATTGCCACCTCTGTCACAGTTAGAAAGAAAGTTATTTGTATTTCCTGTAAAATCAAACATCTCATTTAAGAGAGTGTGTCTTAAAATACATAAAAGATTCTAAGGAAAACTTCTAAAAGTCTTAAGAACTGATAAGATACTACCAACAGAAAAGATTAACTACAGAGATGCCAAATGGTATAGTTCAGTAACAGGAGTAAGAAAATGAAGAAAAAGAGGACAAGAGAATTCCTTCACCCCCACCCCATCACCATCACCAAATCCTTATTTTCTGATGAAATGAATTAAAATATTAAAAACATATCTGGCTATATTCAATACAATAATCAGGATTCGTGAAGCATAGGGACTGTTGGTGGTTACAGAAAAGCTGTTTTATAATGTGCCTTGTATTGGGCTTTAATTTTGTTCTTTTTACTTTCTTTTTGTTGTTTCTCTATGATCCTGCCACACAGTAGGATACATTTGACTGAGGGTGCCCAGAGAAGACTCAGCTCAGTTGCTGCATCCTTGGGTTTGTGAATCTTGCTGTGGCTTCTTTCTGTGACACATTTAATATTTCTGTCCCTTTCCTCATCTTCCTTAACATGGACCCAATTAGGAATTTTTTTTTACTTAATACAAAAGGATTGGGTGTATTCTATAGCCTGGATTCTGTCCAAATGCTGGTGGAATTTCTGTAGCATGTCTAACCAGTACAAAAAATAGAACTTTTTTCCTCACATAGGTGCTAGGAGAATTAGTTAATATTTATGAAGCACCTCAGATCCTTGGATGAAAGGGCCCTGAAGAATTCTCTCACTTGAATGTGATATTATTGCATCATCTAATCCTGTGGTGAAACAGGTAGACCAAAATAGTCCTTTCATTGGTACCATAACCAGCTTTAACTCTGTGAGGGAAGTGTAGTCTGATCAGTGTCTGGAAAAAGGCATTTACTAGGTAGGTATTTTCAGGGAAAAATTGACTGCATGCAAAAGTTGGATTGTACGATTTTCTTTCACAGGAGAATTTCCCATTTCTGTGTGCTTCCTTTCATTGGTGGATACTGTTTCTTCTCTAAATATAAATACCAAGGACATACTCTTTTTTATTTTTCTTTCAAAATTTGATAGCAGAAAATTTTAATCATTCACATATTAGTATAAAAACTGGTAAAGTTTAAACTGACACTCTTAGATACTACACTCTTAGTAGTAATTCATACCATAAAACTCCATACCCCAAAGGAAATATGCAGGTGAATGGGGAAATTCTCAAATAAGGAAGATTTTGGTTGGTTAAGGTAGTCTTGCTGCCCTCTCTAAATTCGGAATACATCATCTCCCATTACAGAAAACCAGGTAAGACAGATTTAGTGGCAGAAAAAGCTAATTGGAACTTATATTTTTTCTCTCTACTAAAACAAGTTTTGACTAATTTAAGCCGGTCTTTATTTCAAATTGTAATAGATATAGATTGGGCTACTGTATTTACTCATAGGAATTTGTAAAGGTAAACATAATAGACATAAATTTATCAATAATAATAAAAATCAAACTAGGATTTATTGGCTAATTTTATCTCAGGAATGGTTCTAAGCTCTTCATCAATACTTTCTTGTTTAATTCTCATACTTACCTGAGAGGTAGGTGCTATTATTTTTATCGCTTTACAGATGAAGAAATTAAGGCACAGAAAATGGAATGACTTGCTAGAGATGAGAGACTGGAATAATGGAAGTTAGATTTAAATTCAGGTCATTGATTTCAGAGTCCCTAGAAGTGCCTATAAGATGCTTACTGTGAAGCATCATGAAGGTCCATTTGATAACTAAGCTCTGAATATGAAGAATCATATGCACTTTGTAAAGAGATGATTCTTGAGGAGCACATAGTTAAACAAAATATGGAAAAAGGAAATGTATTATTTTGCTCCCTATAGTCAGTAGTATACATCTCTGCATTTGAAAAATAGTGGTCCCATGAAGTAGGAGCGTGGCTTCCTGCCAAATGAGAACTTTAGGTCTAACAGCAGGACAGACTGTGAGCCTGCAGACAAAAGAGGACTGTTCATGCTTGTTCTGTATTTGGGCCTGTTCCATCTTAGCCAGACACAATTGTGTCCTTGGACACAAATAGAGATTTGAAGAACTCGCAGTTGGCATTTTGTTATTGAGTGTCTAGAGAAGTTTGGTTATCTCTCCACAAGGAATCCTAGGGCTGGACTTGTGACCTTGTCACAAAGACTAAGCCTTGTGCTTCCACTGAAAGAAAATAAACAGATGTGTCTCCCCTGGTTAAATGGGGTGTAAAACAGCACTTAGGCTTGTCACTGTTCTTCCCAGTGTTCATCAGAATCTCACCACTAAATAGTGTGCTCCCAACATAAGCAGCTGCTGTCAAGGTAGGAGGTGACAGGCTCTTGGATGGCAAGACGTGTTTTTAGACGTGGAGTAGTCAAGGCACTGACATGAGTAACCTGTGGGGGAATTTAGCCATGGCAATTTTATTTTTGGGGTAATGAGTCAAAGGGAAGGGCCCACCTATGTCAGCTGGCATCCAAGAAGGAGAGACTCACAGACAGATTATGCAAAAAATAAATATGTGCTTAAAGGATCTGGGAAATTTGCTTGTCTTCCTCATATACCTAATCATAGCTTGTTTGAGAATCACTGGGTACATAGATAGCAAGACCACCAATGTGATTATCAGCAGAATGGGATATTTGACCTCATATAGTCTCACCCTTTTGGCTGTATTCCCATATGTTTCAGAATAGATTGGGGAAGGTTAAACACTAACCCTGCTTTGGACAGAAGCCTCTCTGTGCCTATATACCTTAAAGGCATTATCAGACTCAGAGAAGAGAGATAATGCTTTCATTTCAGTCTCATGAGTTTTGGGTTATGTGGGCCAACACAAAATAAAGTCCAAAATATATCAGTGACAGCAAATTCTTTTCAAAATTCTTTGGTTTCCATTCTTTGAATTAAATATTCTGAACATTTCTAGTGATTGAATTTGCCAGAAAATTTGGATTTCTGTTGCAGTATGTGCTGCATAGTGATAGGAGTAAAATGCTAACTAATGATAGCATTTGTCTAGTAGTTAAAATGTCAAAGTTGAAATTTTAGATTTTCTGTAGATATCCCACCCATGTTTAAAGTTTTGCCAATAACAGAGCAGTCCTTCAAAATCTCTGTTCCTGGGCATGGTAGAGGTATAGAAGAGAAAAGATATATAATATGGCACTGAAATGCAGGAATTTAGAGTGTAGCTATGGAGAAGTTACTCAATTACATGAAAAAATAAGAAAGAAAGGAAAAGAAAAGGAAACAATATAAATAATACTGATTTTAGGCCATAGAGCTTAGCAGTTCAGAATTTGGACCCTAAAGCAGTATTAACCACATCATAATAAAGACTTTCCACTTACTAGTCATATGTCCTTGTATAAATTACTTTGAGCCCTGGGTTTTTCATCTCAACTATAGAGTGAAGAAAACAGCATCAAAATCATGGGGTTATTGTGAATATTAAATGGAACAATGTAGGAAAGTGTTTAACCAAGCACCTGGTACATAGAACATATTCAAATGTATTAGATGTTATTGGCATTAATAGTATTATTATTTGTTAACACAAAATGTGTTATAGATATTGTGGTGCTATAATACTAAGGACAAAAACATGCTTGTAAATCCTACTTATTTTATCTATATTGTTTAAAAAAAATTAATGTTTATTTTTCAGAGGGTGAGACAGAAACAGAGACAGAGCATGAGTAGGGGAGGGGCAGAGACAGAGCAGGCTCCAGGCTCTGAGTTGTCAGCCCAGAACCCGAGATGGGACTCGAACTCACAAACTGTGAGATCATGACCTGAGCTAAAGTATGATGCTTAATTGACTGACTGAGCCATCTTAATCTCATCAGATTGAGATGATAATAACAAATAATCTTGATAATTCTTTCTACCTGAATCTGTGTATCTAAGTTTATAAATTCCTGTTCATATATATTTATATTTTAGACACTGATTCTAAAATAGATACATATAGACATACCACACACCAGGTGGTGAAATGTGGAAATTCCCCCTTGTTAGGGCTTATGTCTAACATCTACTTTTTCTACAATGAACATATGTTAACATGTATTGTTTCTACTATGGGAAAACAAAACAAAATACTCTTGAAATGTTTTCCTCCTCCTCCAAATTATTACTAATGCCTTTGATCATGTTTTTTTGTTTCTTTGTTTGTTTATCATTTTTCAGCCACATTATTGGAGTAGCTCCTTTGATGACTCTCTTCCATGTAGTGATTTCCTTGAGAACTTCTAGTGGCAACTCTGTAACTGTATAATTCTGGAGAACATAGGCCTTGAACTACTCTCTATATGTAGGCCATGAACTACTCTCTTTGTATAACCTTTTGCATAACTCTAGCACAGGATATTGTATCTGTTTCTGTTTCTATGTTTGTCTCTTCTCTCCCACTGAAATAAATGAAAGAGTGGAAAGAATTTTCTCATCAAATTACAATATTTTCCCCAAAGACTATAGATATTAGGGCATATGTAAATGCAAGGCTTTATGTGTAAATTTAATTTCCTTTTTGAAGCACACATTTTTTTTTAAGTTGAAAATCCCCACCCAATAGAAGCTTGGTGGTAATAATTTACTTTTTCTATGTTTAAATTCATTTGAAAATGAAATGAAATGAAATAATTCAAAAGAAATATATCCTTTTAATGTTGAAGAAGGAAATAACCAAGATTTAACTACTTTTTCCTTATATAAACTGCCTGTTGTACTGCAGAATGTCAGCGCCTGGCATGCCTTCCTGCCAAAATGCAGAACAGATGTAGGAGGGCACCTTGGGAACCATACATTATAAAGTGTGGCTGAAGAACTATTTTCACACCTCTCCCAGCCCTGTCTTCACCTGTTTATGCAGGAAACAGACCTGTGGATTTTAGTTCCTCTGGTTCCATGCCAGTGGATTCCCAGCGGCTCCAGACAACTGCTTTCTCATTTGAAGTTCTGTTCTTTTTCTCCCAGTTTTTGGCTGACAGTTGCTCAGTTTTGGCTGCTGGCAGGATGTCAGAGGCCGCTTTGCTACAGGTTGCTTCAGTTTAAGAAGTTGGAAAAAAAACAGATTTCTAGGAATGAGAACCAGACATAAGGATGGCATTATTTTAAAGAAGGAGACTTCTACATAGGCACATTTGGGAAGACAAGCAGACTTTAGGTTTTCCTTCATTCTCACATTTTACCATGAGCCTATGAACATGGGGAGGGGAGGCTTAGACCTGTAAACTGTAGGCATATGTCCATACCCATCAATTAACAAAACCATACCGTGTAACAACATCTAAACAATGCCCTGTAACTAATGATTTTTCTGTTATGCATTCAGCCAAGTAATCAGATGCCCCAACAACCTCAGTCAAATGTGTTAAGTTATATTAGTTGTGTTGAAGTCTAATAATTAAAAAAAGAATTAGCCATAAACCTATGTGAGTCAGAAAACTCACACTTTGATGCTTTATGGATTAGAATGAATGGAGGCCAATAATCAGATGTAAAGAAAAAATGTAGGTAGGGGTACCTGGGTGGCTCAGTCGGTTAAGCATCTGACTCTTGATTTTGGCTTAGGTCATGATCTTACTTACAGTCATTGGATTGAGCCCAGATTCAGGCCCTGTACTCACAGTGTAGAGCCTGCTTGGGATTCTCTTTTTCCCTCTCTCTGCCTCTCCCCTGCTCATTCTCTCTCAAAATAAATAAATACACATTTTTTTAAATGTAGGCTAAAATTCAATATTTCTATTCCCCATATCTTCCTTGGCATCAGGAACATTGCAGCTGCTTTCCCTGGGGTGTGGCAATTAGTGCCATAAGGGCTATGCTTAATCTCACTTTTGGAATTTTATTCCAGAGAGGCCCGCACAGGTAATTTGAATCCAGTTGGAAAAATGTCCACATTCACTTTACAGATTCTTTGGATGAAAGGGGTCTGAATGATGAAATGTGTGTGTTTCTTTCTCTTTCCATCCCAGTGGAGTTAGAGTATCTCTGAGGAAACAAACAAGCAAACAAACAAACTAACAAAATGCTACTCGATTTTTATAAAGAAGGCACTGGGTGTGACTCCGCACTATGTGTCAATCTACCCTCTATGCACATGTTGAAGTCTTAAGGGACATATTATGAAGGGGGTTGGAAGAGAGGACAAGATGTCTCACGAAAGACTTTTTAAGTTTATTTTTGTATTTTGAAAGAGAAAGAAAGAGTGGAGATGTGCACGTGTGTTCATGTGAGTAGGGGAGACAGAGAGAGAGGGAGAAAGAGAATCCCAAGCAGGCTCCATGCTGTTAGCATGGAACCTGATGTAGGATTAGATCTAATGAATTGTGAGATCATGACCTGAGATAAAATTAAGAGTCCGAGGCTTAACTGACTGAGCCATCCAGGTGCCTCTTGATTTTTTTTTTTTTAATGTTCATGTACAGAGAGTGAGTTGATGAAGTGTCAAAAATTTACAAGGACAAGATTAGAGATCTTCTAGGATTGAAGGTTAATATTATAAGCCATCCTGATAATGTTCCTTGGTCCTCCCTGTATCGCATGGATATCTGACTTAGGGAAAGTGGTTTGGGAAGTTAATCTGATATTGGCACTTCTGACACTGGGAACTATTGCCCCAACTTTAGGTTTAAAACTTTCCTATATTTCCTAAACATTGGAGGCAATTTCTCAGCATAATAAAATATTTACTATTATGTGGCCATGGATATGTCTTAGAATGTGGGTGTGTTAGGATCTAGCTGTCCTTCAAATGTGAGTGTTTTTAGAACATGTGAGTGTCTGGGGGTAGAGTGTTACACTAGTCTATGAAAGAATACTAGTCTAGACCAAAGATTAACAAACTTTTTTTTTTTCTGTAAGGAGAGAATAAATATATTTTACATCAGTCATGGATAGGCTTACTGGTGTTTATTTAAATTCTGTAATCCTAAAAGGCAGTGTCATTATAAGTTCTCCTCTGTTAAGTTGTTCCCTTTCCTGGTAAGTATCCCTCACTAGGTGAGGAGGGTACATTTTTGCTGAGAAGAGTAGGAGGAAAAGTTCTAGAAAAGGGGTATGGAAAATCAAAGACTTCTGAAATTTTAGGTGATGATTAAATAGACTTGAAAGTACCTTAATATGAAAAGTTTGTGTAATTGTTAAATTCTCTATTTTACCTATTCCAGATTGGGGCCTGTGAGCCTCAGAATTTGATGATTGTGTTGTTTAAGAAAAACATGTATGACAATTCTTGGAAATACATTGGCTTTCTGTTTTCATTATGGGCAAATATGGAGCTCTTTTTAAGCTAAAAATCTAACTTATAACTCCAAGCAAATATTGTGTCCGGGTACATTTATTTTTGATAAAAATGAATGTCAATTTAATTGCAAATGAGGCACTCTCCTTAGACTCATGGCAAATTGCAATCCTGGCCCTCAGTGCTGAAAGTTTGGGTTTTCGTGCTGGATTTTCCTGACCTGGTTTAGAAAATAATGTTCTGAGTTTCACCCAGCAATATTTAAAAAGGCATCCTGTGCAGATGGTTTTATGGAGATGTGAATGAAAATGAGTTGAAGACGTCTCAAAGCAGCTGTAGTCTCTCATTCAGAGCAACCAAAGACATCAGAGACGCTGCATGAAAACAGAGGACTTGGCCATCTTCCTTATCAGGGAGCTAAGTTTCCTATCAATGAAAAGAGCTTCTTTCTTTTAACGTGATCAAGATGGGTCCCTTAGGGTCAAAGATGAAGTACGTTAGCGGAGAGATTAAAACCTACCTTCTGCCCAACTATATTTAACCTGACCTGAAAGATTAAGAAGATTTTAGACTCTAGAGAGCTGACTCATTCTTATTCTCTCTCTCTCTCTCTCTCTCTCTCTCTCTCTCTCTCTCCCTCTCTCCATGAACACTGAATTTATCATTTAAATGTTAAAAAGGGAAACCAGATGCTATAGTTATTAACTTTTGGAATCAACTATAATCTTCCTATTAAATTCTTCCATCCAGGTATGGGCAATTATTTGCTTGATCTAAAGGTGCAGAAAATGCAGGCACACAGGGTTTCAGAAAGTCCACTTTAATAAGACAGGTGGGTAACTAATAATGTGGAAAATTACCTGCAGATTGAGGATATTGGGAATGACTAATGGCCAAAACTAAGCGAGTAAATTAGTTGCAAAATGATACCATTTGCAATAGTTGTGTGAACGGGGGATGAGAAGGCACAGTGGCATGTGGCAGTGAGCAGAACTAAGCAGAGTTTGAATGTAGCCCAGACGCAGAAAAGCATGCCATCAACTTACGCCTTCCCCAAACCCCCACCCCTGCCCTGTGCCTGCCTCGGGCCTTCATTTATTTATTTATTTTTGCTCATCTGTGCTGTGAATGTAAGGTTTAATAGTGCTGGCTCTGGAGTCTAGTTAGCTTTGTGAAGTCTAACACAAGGCCATCACCAAGGTCAAAACCATCAGTTACAAACTTGAATTTGTCTTACAAATCCAGTAGACTTCAGACACTCAAATATGGTCAATATTTGTAGGAAAAAAATGGAGTGGGCTTTGAAAAAGTTTTTTAAAAATTCAGTTTGTTACTAGCTGGCAATGTGTTGGTATTATCCTCCTAGACAAGGTAGTTGAGCCAATATAACATGAAAAACTTGTTCAAAGACATTTTGGAATGACAAGAAGTCTAAACACAAGCAGTCTCTTAAAGTTGATATAGTTGTTTTATGTGTTGGTGTTTCTCTTTTCCTTGAAGAATTATTAATAAATTGATAGTGTCTCTTAAATTCTGTGATGCCTTAAGGTAGATAAGACACTTATCTATTGATATCAGATCCATTTTAAAATAGACTTGAAAAGCTATCTATATTTCCTTCTCCCAGAACCTCTTTAGATATCATCTCATACTAGCAGTTCAAAGCTGGTAACTACTAACATCTCAGTTCATTGCCTAAAGTTGTCTCAATGACAAGATGACAATTGGGGCAACTTTAATCAATAAAATTGTACTATTACTATTTTTTCTATAAACTGTATGAATATAAGAAGTTCTCAGATCTACTGTTCTTGCTACTGAAGTGGTAATAATTTGGAAAAGAGGCTAATTGACTACCTAATCTGTCTTCTCTACTAAACATGTAGTGAAAAGTTACCTTGTCCTGTCCCATGATAGTAGGGGAGGGTACTGTGTTTAAGTGTTTAAGAGAATTATAAAGCAAGATATCTGTCCTAATACTCATAAAACTAAGATGCTTAATTGTGTAAACAATGTGTCTTTAAGTACTATGTAGTGTAATATATTCCCCTAAGTCACATGATAGGAGATTTAATCTCTTTTTCCATAGCTAGGGTAAAAATATGAAACACATAATTACCTTCCTTATGCCATAACTATCAAAAAATGTTTTAGTTATTTATGTGTACAGGAAAGTAATCAACCTTACATTCAAGGTGCAGAATGCACGTACATGTATTTTGACTGTTTAACTAAACGGTTTAAAACTTCCTTGTGTTGACTTTACTCGAAGACACTGTCTTCCCTCCAAGTCAATTGATCTGTGTCTATCCAATAAAAGAGTCACATAATTCCCTGAGTGTTTTGATGACCAAATCATTCATGGACTTCTGAAAAGTGGCATGAAAGACCTAACATCACAACTCTAAGAACCAGGGATTAATCTCCTTTTCACTTTTTCTTCCACCATATTTTGTGATGCTGGTGGGCAAAGAAGAAGAGCTATTTTTATGCTAAAATGTGCTCTTTCATATTTTTAGGATTGTAACAAAAGTCATGGTCCTCGAGGACCGGAGCCTGAGAGGACAAAAACTGCTAATGCTTCTGTAAGTTGGGCATGGATGTCTCAGTTTGGTAGGGCATTTTAAGTGTCACAGTGAGCATTATGGGAAGCAAAACTGCAACTTCATGAGCAGTTACCATATCGAATGTAATGCCATTAATGTACTTCTAGTCCACCTATTTGTTGTGAAGTCAAATCTTTTCCCTGTGTAGGGTATATACAATGGTGATGCATAATAAATAGATGAGACAGATGCAAGAATGATAACTCACATTTGGAAATGCTTCTGATTTGTTAGAGGACTTTGACATTTATTATCTAACTTATCCCATTTTTCACTTCCAGTGTTCCAATATTCAAAGCAGTCCCTTCCCTTGCCTTTTTCCTTGTTTTAGTTAGTCATGCTTAAACCCTGGCAGCCATGTTGATTAGTTCTCAAGTTCTATTTTTTCTGCCTATACAATGTTTCTTATACCTGGAATTATGTTTCTATTTTTACAGCTATTATTCCTTTTATTACTATAAAAATTTCCTGAGTCTTCTCCCATTATTATTCACTCATTTAACAACAAAAACAAAAATATCTTAAGAGGATAGAACTTATTTTCAGCAGGGTGATTGTCCTACTCCAAAATAGTACACTTTCATTGTCTATAAAGTTCGTATTACTAGTCAATCTCTGAAAGTAGATGGAATCAACCTTTCAGGAATTATACCTCCATCATTTTCTACCTAAATCATCTGATTCAGGGTTGAAACTGAATTTTAAGGTATATGTACTTTTTTCTACGTTTCTTTACTCCTTTTTTCTCTGTCTCCAATACCTGTGTTATTGGACTTATTTATAATTTCCGAAGAAGTAGTCAGTGACACTAAAAATGGTCTCTTTCTCTACCTGACATTGGCAGGTGTAAACATGTACGTGAATCATTCCTCAGATTCCCAATAATGGTCCAGAGGTGAGTTAAACTCACTGCCACTCTGGTAATTTTGATTGGTATTGTAAGCCAAATGGAACTAAAAGAAATATAATCAGTTGCAATGGCGTATACTCTGCAAGTGGGGTATAGAGCAGCACTCTGCCACTTTCTTAGTCTTTTATCTTCATATCTTAACACAGAGGACACAATGTTTTTCCACGATAAGCCAATGGATAATATTATAACAAGCAATCAATTTTAGCTAGGTAAAGAAAAGTTTTGTTTGTTTTGAGGAATATGAGATTTCAAGATGAATGGGGTTTACTGGTTCTACTACAGGGAACCTGACATGATGAGACAGGGACCCTGAGAAGATTAAATAAAAAGAGAGAGTAGCCTACCTAAGGAAGGATGAAGGCCCAGAGCACTTATGGGAAGCAAACGCTAAGCGAAAGAGGAGGAGGAGGCTGATGGGAATAGTAGATTTTTTTTTTCTCAACATAATCTCCACTTTAAGAGATCTGTCTAGTAATTATGTCTTAAATGGTATTTCCAGATCTTGACTCTGTGGGCTTGTTGTGGCTACTTTATATACACAAGATAAACTCCTGAATGAAATTTGCCTCACTCTCAAGACTGATGATACCACACATGCACAAATATACACATATCCCAAGAAAGTATGAAAAGGTTTATTTTCCACATAATGAGGCTTTCTGGGGAGAACAAAGTGGCTCTCAACAAGATATGAAAATTAAGAGATCAAAAAAATTTGGTTTTAGGTTTTGGTGTTGTTTAGGAAAAGTGAGCTGGGATGAGGGTTTATGAGAATGTGCAGAAGATTGCATGATTTTAACTTCCCACCTGTGCCAAAGAAGGGAGTGCCTAGACTTCTACATCAGCTTGCCCAAATGTAGTACATAAGGGGAATGGGAAGAGTGAAGCGTAATAACTGTCAGCAGGAAAACATCAGAAAAGGGAGCCAGACTCTTTATTACAGAAACATAGCTGTCTGGCAGTGGAATATCAAAGGTGGGAGGCTGGTGGTGCAAGTGGTCCACCCCAAAGGGGAGAAACATTTTATCATGGATATTGTTTCAGATTGCTGGTGGATGCTGGTGATAAAAAGCACATCGATTTTTAATTATGCTTTTATTATTTAAAAAAAAAATTTTTGGAAAGAGAGTACTCCCTTACTGTCTGCACAGTGTACACTCCCATAGCATTCTCTCCCCACTACCTCAGTATCCCAGTTGTAGCTAGAGGAATACAAAATCTCTGTGTCTTTTATTCTACAAAAACAGTGTCCCATTATTTCTAAGGTTGAGACACTCAGAATTGATCCCCGAGGTGGTTTGAGTTTGCAGAGGGTGTTGGCAGAGCATTGGGGTAGATTTCCAAAATAGATGTTACAGACTCTGCAAAAGCACCCATCTTCCATTCATTCTGAATGGAATCCCTCATTTGCAAAGCCTGACAGAAATTTGTTCTTATCTTATAGAAACTGTCATACCTGTTATTATATTATAGTTATTTTTGTGACTTTAATTTTTTGGTAAACTTTTTATTTTGGGATAATTTTACATTTCTAGAAGAGTGCAAAAGCAGTACACAGAGTTCCTATATAACCCTTACCTCATTTCCCTAATGTCAAACGTTGACAGTACTATGGTATTTTATCAAAACTAGGAAACCATTATTGGTGTATTAAACTTCAGACTTTATTTTATTTTACCAGTTTTTTTTTTCACTTTTGCCTTTTAAAAAATATTCTCTTGCGGCATCCAAACCAGAATACCACATTGCATTTATTCATCATGTCTCCTTAGTCTCCTCTGGTCTGTGACAGTTTCTCAATCTTTCCTTGTTTTCTGTGACCTTGACAATTTGAGGAGAACTCGTCAGATATTTTATAGAATGTCTTTCAATTTCAGTTTGTCTGATACAGTTCTCATGGTTAGGCTCAAGTTACGGAATTTTGGGAGGAATATGATAGACGTGAAGTGCCTTTTTCATCATGTCATATCAGGGGATGCTAGTTTTTGTTTGTTATAATATCTCTTATGCTAGACTATACAAAAGCTCTTCAAGGTAAGGAGGAAGAATGTCTTTTTCATTTTTTTATTATTCTGTACTGGTTAATAAAATGTTTTCTAGATAGCAGGTACTGAATATGTATTTACTGAATTAATTAAAAATGAATAAATTCTTATAGTATTCACTATTTGGAGGGAAGAGAAGAGAATATAATATTTTAATTAGAGTCAAGAAAAGGGAGGCCCACGTCATAAAGTTGGTAATTAATCCAGTTAGGACAAGAAAACAGATTTTTATGACTTTCATTTTTGTGCCAAAACTAATTAATCAGACTGCTTTCTATTAATATTTGGTATGCCTAGATTCTCAAATCCCAGAGTTTTCTCTTAGAAATAAATTGATCTGGGGCGCCTGGGCATCTCAGTTGGTTAAGGATCTGACTCTTGATTTTGGCTGAGGTCATGATCCCATAGTTTGGAGTTCAGGCCCTGGGTCAGGCTCTGTGCTAACAGCACAGAGCCTGCTTGGGATTCTCTGTCTCCCTCTCTGTGTCCCTCCCTTGCTTGCTCTCTGTCTCAAAATAAATAAATAAACTTTTTTTTTTTTTTTAAGAAGAAAGGAATTGATTCATTTTCTGTTCAGGGAAATCTCAAAAATGCAGGGAAGCTAAGCTAATCTTCAGGACAATTTGAAAAGTTAGGAAACTATTATGTTAGCTAATGTGGTATACTGCTCAGATACACTCAGTTAAAATCAGCTTCATGATATAACATTAAGTGAGGGTTTCAAGATTTCTACTTGTCCAGGAGGAGTAGATATTTGTGACCCTTGAATCTTTTTACTTTTTCTGACTTTACATTATAGTTAGCTGCTTCCTCTGCTTACACATTGTTTGCCCAGAGTCAGGATTGAGACACATCTGGTCTCCTAAGGGATTCAGAATTTGGGGGTCCAGTATTTACTTTTCTAGTCCTTAGCATACCAGTGTTCCCTGCCAACAAGACTTTTATATGTGGTTATTCTTTGAACCCATCTGGTAGGAACCAGAAAACTAAAAATCTCATTCAAGAAGCAGACACATGGATAAGAAACGCTGCCGTGAACATGCATTTCTTGAAACACTTGCTGTAATTCCCTCAAGTCCTATAACCTTTCCTGACATCAGTGAAAATTATTAGTTTTGTTCTCTGCTGTCATGTATCATGGTTACCTCTAATTGAAATGGAGGTGTTCCGAATAGCACAATAAGTTAAGAATCTTGCCAAGTGCCTCATTTGGATAATTTATAGTAGGATTCCAGGCTGATGAGTTCAGAGCCCATGAGTCCCCAGAGTCCTTAATCTTTGATCATATTTTGTGGTGGGACAATGCTTGATGAGAGTGGAGTTTGAAGATAACTGCTCCCTGCAAATGTATTTATCAAATACCAATGTTCCCAGCAAAGTGATTTGAGATGGGGATTACCTATCACTGGAAATGAACCACAAGGAGTATCTTAATTTGAGGAAAGTACAGGCTTGATACTTTTTAATAAATTCCTGATATTGAATGCAACGTACCACAGCTCTCAAGTTTAAATGACTTTTTTCATCAGAGACATGTAGAAAGTGGAAAAAGAGCTAAGAAAGAAATGAAGGAATTAACATCTTTAGAAAAGATTCTGCTGAGAAGTGGCAATGATAAAGGTAAAAAAAAAATGTCATTCTGGATCATGTTGGGGCACATTCTAGTCCACTGCCAACGTGCTTGTCCAGGAGTCTTCAAAATGTGGCATACCAAGCCTAGGAAATTTGTAACATGATCCATTAGGGCATAAAAATAAATTATTAAAACTTACTAGATAGATCTAAATAATATTTAGATTAATATTTAATAAATATTAATATTTATCTACATAGATAAATCTAAATCTATCTATCAATATTTATCTATTTACACAAATCTTAGTGTAAAATATTATACACATTATAAAACAGATCCCCCAAAACTGGAGTGAGAAAAAAATGAACTAGTAAGTTTTAATAATTTATTTTTAAGCCTTAATGGATTGTGTTACAAATTTCCTAAATCTATCTATCTATCTATCTATCTATCGGGAGTGCATGCAGCAGTTTTTAAAAATTGAGATACATATGTGATGAGGAAATTTTGATGAACACTGGCAGACTAAACCAGTATAATTTGTGAGCATGTGAGACTGTTCTTGATAATGGGAATACCTTTGTAAATATTCATGTTTTCTGTCATTTATCTATGGTTACTTACCATACATGGATATACCTGAAAGTTTTTTAAATCTGTGTTTTGATCATATATGAATCATATATGACTTCTTGGACTGAGTTTTACATGCTTATTAGACCCTGAAAAGTAGTACTTCCATCATCTACTATATTTTTATTTCAAGATTTAGTGCTTCTTCCCATTCTAGTAGTCTGGTTTGATTGAAATTTCCAGGCTTTTTTTCTTCTGTTACTTTTTTAATTTGATGAATGATGAGCATAAACCCTTTTTAAGATAATTAGTTCTCATATTATCAGTGATTCTCCATTTGATATTTGACACTTAACCTTGTTTAAACTTCCTAGATGTATATTAACCAGAATGTTTTACTGTATTAGATATATAGACATATATAAAACATTGGTTTAACAATGTATATCACTATTAGTGTTTAGATAGTATGACATTTATTTATTCATTCATTTAACATATTTATTGAATGTCCAGTAGATGCTATAAATGTGCTAAGACATGATTATTGACTTCATACAAGATATAGGTTGATAAGGGAGAAATATGCCTTTCCTTTCATCAACTGTGATAAAAGCTATGAAGCAGAGACACAAAGTGGAAAGCCTGATTGAGTTTAGAGGTCAAGAAAGGTTTCTAATGGAAATTCTTACACCCGAATGATGAAGATGATGATGCTCAAATGATGATAAACAATGGTACTGAATGTGATGATAATGTATATTTTTATTGAGTGCTTATGAGTATCAAGCACTCTTCTGAGCACTTTCTGTGAATTCATCCATTTAATTCTCATAATAACCCTAAAAACTAGTTAGTATTATTATTCTGATATTTTGAATGAGGAGATTAAAAAACAAAATGTAATAATTTGTAGTTGTACAGCTATCAAATGGTGAAACTGAAATTTGTATATTGTCTACCTGATTCACACCAACTTTTTAATGACCATAATGGCTGTACTGCCAAATAGAAATAAAGGATGGTAGAAATAAAGCTGAGGAAAGATGTTGCAAACACTGGGAACAACATGTAAAAAGAGTTGAATCATGCAGAAGGTAGCATGTATTATTAAAACATAGAAGAAGAATACAGCAGCTGAAATATGGAGAAAATTTAAGTGAGACAAGAGAGGGATGTGAGGAGTAAACTGAATTGACTGTAGTATATATGAAGATTTTGATTTATATTATGGAGATAATGAAAAACCATTTAAGGATTTTAAGTTTATGTGGTATATGAGTATGTTTGTGTGTGGGGGGGGGGAGGGAGTATATATTATTTGTGCATGTGAAGGGAGCTGGTGCTTTAAAGATTATTCTGAGCTCTATATTGGGAATGGGTGGCCAGGGGCCAAAAGTGGAGGTGAAATAGTGTCAACCAGGAGGTTGCAGTAGTCCTAGAAATACACTTTGGTGAGTTGGAATAGGGTTGTGATGGTGGAGATAAAGAGAAGAGAATCTGTTCAGCAATGTTTTTCAGGACTCAGAATAAACTGGATCAGTGATATACTAGATGTGAGGAAATAGGAAAATGAAGATGTAGAAGAAAACCTTACAGTTTTTCTTTGTGTAACTGCATAGACCATATTTTCATTACCAAGTTCAAAAGCACTGGAAGAATAATAAGCCTAGGGCAATAGTGAGTGACAAAAGGACACTAAACTGAGCCTTACATAATGTGTAATACCAACTCCTGGTGTTACAGTAGAGAAGAATCCTGGTAAGACAGTAGAGAAGAATCCTGTAAGAGGAGTTAGGGTGCAGTCATTAGGAAGACTGCAAAAAAAATCAAAGTGTACTCAATAGAGTTTAAAGAAAAATTTAAGAAGGGAGAGGTACATAGTCAATTGATTGAATGTTACTCAGAAGTCAAAAAAAAGATGACAAATAGACTTGATATGGTGTCATAGACATCCACATACAACTTTCAGTCTTACTGAATGTGTTGAGAGTTCTAAATTTGATTCAAGCACTAACAGGTATGCAATTTATATTCTGAAGTTTTAGTTTATTTGCTTTTAAAATAAAAAAAAAACTAAGAAGAAAAGATAATTAAAATATGTGATCTCTGGAGTTCTTCCTAGTGTGAAAGTTCTGTGATAACAATTAAACTCATTAACATACAGAAAAAGAAAGTATGGATATCAAAAGAATATTGGTACTCACTGAAATGATTTCTGTGAAACAGCACCTACTCTAGTAGTAACCATTCTTTAATAATAACCTGATTACATCTAAGCCCAGAAGATAAAAGTGGTTGAGTGCTCCATTTGGAAAACTATGAAATGAATAAACTGCAGATATTTGCAGACAGCCTTCCTGTCAATGATTAAGAAGAAAACAGCCCTGGAAAAGGAAAGCCCATCTATTCTCATTGGAATCACCTGGAAAATTACACATATAAGTAGATCCTCTAGTAGTAACACAGTTATTTGGGGAATTTTGTGGAAATAACAATTATGAGAGTGGGAGAGGAGGACAAAAAAAAGAATGATACTCTAGATTGTGGTAAATACTAGTTTGTTACCAAAGTAATCACCAATCTCAGACATATGTACATAAGTCTAGTGTGAAAATCTGCAGAACTAGCAGCTTTAAAGAAAGCTATCAAAGAGATACATTAATTTTGTTTACAAGCATTAGAAGATAAAGGACAATATAATAAGAGACCCATGCAATGTACAGTATTAAGCCACATTAAACCATGGTAAACCTCACTTTCCTGACCTGTACAAAAAGGATATTTATAGACATGCAATGGAATTATAAATACATATTAAACATTCATTTATACAGATTGTTTCAATACCTATTTTATGCACGTTTTCTGCTGGGCACTAGGACCTTCCCTCTAAAACTTGCATCTCAGTTGAGAAAATAGCCAAGTAAATAAACTTGGTCAACACAGAGTTAAGGTAGTCTTATACAGGGGCATTTATTTGGAGGAAACAGAAGAATCTTCCCAGAAGAGGTGATATGTAAGCTATATCTTAAAGATGAATAGTCAAGAAATGGTATGTGTTGGGGGGATAGAAAGTAATCCAAGTTTTGAACAAAAATAACCCAAAGGCCTAGAAGGGAGGAAAAGCATATTGCATATATGGTAATTCATGTAGGACAGTTCAGATGGAGAATTGAGTGAGGTTGTAGGGTTAAGAACAAAGAGAAAATTGGGGAGAGAAAATTCTCATAAGGCTAGTGTGCCTTGCTAATAGTAGGTTTTGGCAGAGGTTGTCTTAGTCAAGTTTGAGTTGTCACTTTATGGAGTTTGTTATAAAGTCATTTTATGGAACATAAAGTGAAGGGGATCATATGACAATCCAGGTGAATGATGATGGAGATCTGAATTAAAGGTTTGATTGTAGAGATGGAGAAAGTTAGATATATGGTAGAATTCTAAACAGGCATGAGAAACAAGATTGTGTGATTGGCAGGGAATGGGGATAAAGATGTCATCAGGATTTTTTCTGGGACACCCTAAATGGATAAAGGGCCATTCACTGGGATAGTGTCTTGGTCTCCTTGGAGTGCTATAACAAAGTACCATAGACTAGGAGCTTATAAACAACAGAAATTTATTTCTCACAATTCTAGAGGCTGGACATTTGAGATCGGTGTGCTATAGTATGGTCAAATTCTGGTGAGGGCCCTATGACGATTGTAGACTGCCAACTTCTCATTATATTCTCACATGATGGACAGCAGAGACTGCAGAGGCTGTCTTGCGACTCTTACAATCATCCTATTAGGAGGGCTTCACCCTTGTGATCCTATCTAATTCTAATCACCTCTCAAAGGCACCACATTCTAATATTATCACCTTGGGAGATAGGGTTTCAATAAATGAATTTTGAGAGGACATAACATTCAATATGTAACATATCGGGAAGAAAGGAGGAGAATATAGTGCTTTCTAGTACACCCAAGTAGAGTTTGAAGTTTCATGGAATATTCATGAGGGTAGATTTAGCTGGAAGTTGGATATTTATGTGATTGGATTTCAGAGAAGATATTTAGGTGGTAATAAAGGTAATATTTGACTCAGTGGGAGTAGAATTGAGGTTATCTAGGAAAAACATTTAGAGTGAGAGGAGGAGAGGAAAAACTCTGAAGGATGTAACATACAAACAAAAAGCAGATTAATAGAGAAAATGGAGGAAACCGAGAAGTAGAAGCCAGAGAGATAGAAGGAAAAAAAACAAAAAGTTTGGAGACATAGGTGCCAAAGGGAGAAAAACCCTTCAAGAAAAAGAGAGGTGTCAATAGTGTCAAATGCATGAAAGAATAAAATACAAATAAATATACTGGATATACTAAATATGAAACCATTGAAAGATTTTGTGAAAGCAATTTTTGTGGAGTCATTCATTTAATGCCATATTGCTTTGCTCTGAGCTCTGAGTGGGATATTAGGCAAAAACTAAGGACAGCTGTGTTGAGAAACTTGTCTGTGTTAGGTTATTTTGGCTCATTTCAATGCTGATATTAGGAACCTATAGATAAGAAGCTAAAAATAACAAAGCATGGAGGATTGAAGAAGGATTATCTGAAGAGTTAACTTCTTCCGGAGGAAGTTTCTCTTCTCTCTGCAGAAAAGCAATACATATTTGGATATGTTACACCTAATAACTGACTAGCTTAAATATTAAGCAGTAGTACTAAATGCTTGGTTTGGTTTAGAAAGTGACCATTTCTTTGAAATGCCTCAAAAACTCAGTTCCATAGGAGACACAACTTGAGGAACCATTGAGGAAGAAAGTGTAAAGGCCAAAAGGAAGGCCTTTACACACACTCACACACACACACACACACACACACACACAGAGCAGATTAAATATTACTCATATAAGCAAATATACAGTAGACCCATAATCTTATACATTTATGAGCAGAGGTATAAGCATATGAACAGGTTGATCAAATTTCCAAAGACAGTACACAGCTGCCCCTAACTTCAAGACAACCCCTCTACTCAGTGTAAAAAATCCATTAATGCAGGTGTCTGTCAACTTATACACATAAACAAAGAATTCTGACAAACGTGGACTTTTCACTTGTAGTTTATGGGGTTGTTGTCCTGTAGACTCAGATGAAAAGATTCATTTTATAAAACCAAGACTTCTTCCCAACCCCCAATGTATAAATCCCCACATTTTAATTTTTCTCATCTTGAAACTCTCATAAAGGACCAATTTACCAGTTTCCCAAGTAAGGGTAGTGAAGCCATAGGGAAAGAGAATGTCTTTTGTTTCTTGGCATAAGTACCCTTTTGAATTCACAACAGTATGTGAGCACGCTTACAGCATTTTCAATATAACATTAGAGTGTGAAAAAGAAAAGGCAGCGATCACCCTGAGAGAAATGCTATTGAGAATAACTGGAAAAAAGTCATCTTCTTCATGGTAAGATTCACAAAGTAATTCCATGGCAGAAAAGTCAAGGTAAATATTTACTCCAACTTTCTGAGAACCTGCAGGAGGCTAAAACCTTCAGTGTTTCTATTTTAATATTTATTTCATGCTTTCGTAAATTAGTTTCATGACCATCATTTCCCAAAGGGTCACTATTTGAGGAAATTGCTGCATGGGGACCATTCTCTGATGCTGATATGGAATAATTTTTTTTTTTCAGTAAGGAAAAAAATATCCCATCAGCCCTTTGGCATAGAAGGAATCCAGCATTTCTGTATATATCCTGGTTGGGCCACCCATATCCCATGGGAAAAATACATACTAGTTAACTATTTTGTTTGTGAAGGAATTAAAAGGTAACCCTTGAGAGGAAAATTTCAGAATTCATGACAGTGGCTAAACCACCAAATGAGTAAACTTGAATATTGCAAATTATTGTGATTTTTCAGGGTGAAATGACCCAAAACTCCTGTGCATATTTGACTTCTCCTTCATGCATGGATAAAAGAAACTGTGTGATTTAAAAAAAAATGTTTTTGCTTTCTATCTCATCTGCCACCATGTTCAGCTCCATGAACTTTATCTGAATCTGGTATAATAGGAGCTGGACATAAGTATTTAGTCATTGTTCATTTTCAGTTTATTCAAGGGTCCAAACTTATCAATCATTTATCAAACTAGAATTCAAACAATGAGCTTATTTTGCATTAAATCAGGTATCTCTGTGGTGTATATGTGGGGGTGAGTGTATGTAGAAGACACTTTTCACCTTAACTAAAATTCTTAAATCAATTGCAGTTAGATGTTAGCCATATTTTGGAAAGAAATAAATAGAACAGGAAAGGGGAGTAAAGATGTTATAGCTTCTTCTTTGCTAGGAATCAGAGGAGATAGTGGAGAAACGGATCCACAGAGAGAGCTATAGGAAGTTACAAAATGATTTAAGAATAAATTTTGATACATTGTTTATCTGGATTATAGTTGGTTACATCATAGTTTTAAGGAGAAAGTTTAAGATTATAGGTTAGATAAGATTCACGATTTGAATTGTGCCTTCACCTCTTAATTTAGTGTAATCTTGAGCAAGTTACTTTATCTCAAAGAACCATAGTTTCTTTATCAATAAAATTGAAATGATAATATCTACCTTATTGAGTTGCCAAGAAGGTCAAATAAAATAAAGCCCGTGAAAATCCTTTTTAAATTATAAGAAGTTATACAAATATTAGGAATATTATGCATTGAAAATTTTCCAAATGGATAAAATAGTAAGGATTCTTCCCACATTTTCTTTATAAAAGAAATATACAAATGGCTCAATTGCCCAGCTACCTTACTGGCAGAAAGTCTAGTGTCTCCCTATTGACTATCAGTAACACTCAAGGGGGACACACAGTCCTAAGAGGAGGCTGTGTTTGGTTTTCACTTTATAATTGGTAGAGAGCTAGAGTCTAATCAGTCTACCACTGCCACAATTTATTGCTGTCACATGACATTGCTGTTAAAAATGGATCATATAAAGTTCACCAGCTTATGCTGGGTCACTGCAGATACTCCAATCAGGCTGCCATGGCTTTGCAGAGAGGACAGTCCTACTCATGTGAAACTCAGCCAAGCGTTCTGCATTGGTGGCAGCTCTTAGAAAGTTCTAATATTTTGTTTACATTGTTTATATTTCCATTTCTGTATCTGCGAGGGCACAAACAGGCTCTTGGAACTCCATTTGTTTCAGGACCACTAACAACCACGTCAGGAACCCATTAATAGTCATCCTTTGCCTGCCAATCAATCTATGCTCTCAAGAAGAGCAAGATATCCTTCTAAAGTTCTTGTGCTGTGTATGTACTTCCTTGTCATTCTGTGGGAGGCTAAATGAATTTGAATTTGGAGCAATTAACTTTTCCATGAATGTCTTCTAAAATCATTCCAATAAATTCCATACCTACCTTTCAGGGAAAGCCACTTTCATCCATCTCCAGAAGATTTTCTGCCACCTCCTTCATTCAAGAAGAGAAAACAAGGACAAAACGAAATTCTTAAATTTAATTTTACCCCTCTAGTAGGCTACATAGTCAACAGAGTTTGCTATAGATCAATAATTTTGAAGACTCCATATATTAATAGAGCAATGCAAGATGCTATAACAAAAAAACCCTAGAATTTAAGCAGCTTAACACCATAGATGCTTCTCTCTTCCTCAGATAACTGTCCAAACTGGCTCCAGCATCCAGTAGGCCTGCGTTTTCTGCCAGTAAATTAGGGCAGAGAAAGAATATTGGCTATTTAACTTGCTTCAGAAGTTACATCACCTGGGTTCATATTTTATTGATAAAAACCAGTCAACCCCTCCTTCGATCTATGAGGTAGGAGTAAGAAGACTGGGGAATGTAGTCCTTGGCTAGATCATTGCTAACTGATAACAACACAATAAAATACAAGGGAAGAAGGACAGCAAAGTATTTCTGCCACATTATATCTATGCTACTACCCTCTAAGCTCTTTAAATTCTGTTCCAGTATAAAGCCAGCACTCACCCTTGCAACTCCTGTGTTCTCCCGTGTTGATGTCCCAAGAGTCAAACCCCTGATTCCAAATTTGGCTGATAGAAAATAACTACTAGTCTTGTGGCTTGAAGGGTACCCAGCCTCATGTAAGATTTTAAGAGAACATGGCATTTGAATCTTGAATTATAGGCTGCATAACTGATGAAAGAAGGTGTAATTAAAAGGCTGAAAGAGAGAAATTGAACAACGCTGATGTCCACCGACAATCTAGTTGTTTCAATTTTCTGAGAAACAGTGAAAGGTATCACAACTATTTTCAGTGAATTTATTTAAGCTAGCATGTATTTCTTGGAATAACTAATTAGTTTAGAGTTTCAGAGTTTTTAGACTTTAGATAATCATTGTATTCACTATAAATATAGCTGTGCACCTAAATTTCAGAATCCACTATCATGTTTTCCCTTAACTCACTTTGTAATAGAAAGGCAGGCAGTGTATAGACTCTAACAGAATTCAATGAAGGAGTGAAGATAATAAACAAAGGACATTATTGCCTTCTGATGCTTACATTGCAATTTTCATTTTGTTAAATAGCTGAGATACAACTCTTCTAAACTCATCTGATACCATTTGACCTTTTTTCCTGTATGCATTCCTCAGTCTTTCCAGGCTTCTGGGTGCTGTGCTACCTATTTCCTCTGTTGGGCTTTCTCATCCCTTACCTCTTGGCATCGCCAACTCATCTCATCCTTCTGGTCTCAACTTTGCTCTCCCTGATCCTACAATCTAAAGTCACATGCTCCCAACCCCACCATTTCTCTAGAATTTTCCATCAGTGACATTCTATTTGTTTCCTCTTTGCATTTATATAAACATAAGAAATTATTACACAATCATAAATATCTGGCTAAATATTTACGTATTCAGTTGTTCCAGAAATGAAGATTTCTGCTTTGTTTTTCTAAAACCGAACTGAATTTCATGTTAAGAAAGTCCTAGGTCACATTTCATGAGGTGACAGACACTTGATCTCAGTACGTTAAGGACACCCCAGCCTCTCGCTCTGTCACCAGATTCTGAGTTGTCACTAAATTTTAAGGGTTCACCTAATGCCCATTAATAGGTGGTAAGGTGTGGTATGTGTGTGGTGGGGAGGTAATCCTGTGATGTGTTCTTTTCTGTGAGACTAAATGAACTTTGAGCTTCAGGACCCCTTCCATTGTCTTGTATCCAGTTTTGTATTCTTTCTACTAAAAGAGAAGCCCCCAGTTGTGTAAGCTTTAAGTTCCCCAAAACCTAAATCTGCTCCTGATAATACCTTTAGAAAGCCCATAGAACTAAATGCTGTATTTTCATCAGTTAATCCTTCCATGCAAGTATCATTTTCACTTGGGGAGCCTCAGATTAAGAGGAAGAGGGACAAATTGCTTGCTCTGATATCTCTGTCGTTGGAGGGGTGTTTGACACTGCTACCACATTTATGCCCCCAAAAAGAAGCCTATGTAGCCACAGTGGCCATGTTTAAAATTAAAAGACTGATAGATTCTCACACAAAGGTGTAATACAGTATTATTTTGTTAATTCCAACAGAAGGAACTAGAAAAGGGAATAAGGAATAAAGCAAGTTTATTGGGGACCAAATATATGCCAAGCACTTTACATTTTCTTATTATTTCTTATGGACAGATGAATGATGAATGCATAACAGATATGATTCACATCTCTTTACAGAATAGAAAACCTCAGAAGGAGTGAATTTCCTTCCCAAGGTCACTTATCTAGTAAGTGGCCAAATAGATGCACTTACTTCCTTATGGCTCCCAGTTCTTTAGAGGTACAATAAATACCCTGTGGAATATAGGGTATTTGTCTCTGTTAGTATGATGTGCTTAAGACCAGCATTACTGTGTAATATGAACATTATATGTATGCTTTTAAAAATAAAATAATGATATTCCTTAAAAGTAAATGAGTTGTGTATTCTACACATATTTTTAAGATACCCTATGTATTTTGATCACAGCAAACCAAAGAAACAGACAAATGAAAGAGAAACACAAATAAGTAGGTGTATGCACACAAACCACCTTGTGTATGAGACATGGGGAAGCAACCACGTATACAGCTGTGAGACCTGTGGCCATCAGAGAAGCATTCCAAAGATGATAGACGAAATCAAACTGGATTGGAGATCGTGGACAGGGATGGCAGGAGTGGGAATCTCATGGCTAGAGAAGAAAAAGCTGATTTGGAAAGAGGGATAGAGGGAGCAATATAAAAAAAAAAAACAAACTCACAATGGAAGGAATGAAAATAAAATAAAACAAAGCTCTTCCATTATTTTCAGTCCCATAAGGAGCATGCCAAACAACAACTTGCTGTCAGAATGAAACTCTGAGTGTTCCCATCAGAACTAAGTTACATTAAACAGGAGCAGCTCTCGTGGTATTATCTGCTGTCATTTCTTGGTAAATCCGTGTCATTAGCATTGATTTCTCAAGGAGAGATTAAAAGAGGTTTAGTTAGGAGAGTAAGGCAGGAGTGGATATTATCCAAGCCAATGCAGCTCTGGGTCTCAAAGATGACATTTTCCTCTCTGCTTCATTAACTTGCAGAGCTTGTTGAGCTTTGGCTGTTTCTAATTAATTCTTTTACTGGCTTTTTGAATGTGTATCATCGCTGGCAAACCATATAAAATGAAGAAATCTCTCTAAGGTTTTACCCTTTTAATTATTATTTTTATTGCTTAAATGAAGCTCCAGAATTGCAAATGTTGACATTTTGGTTTATTCTAGTCATTAGAGTTTTAAAAGGGGGGAAAAAAGAAAAAAAAAAAAGAAAGAAAGAAAGAGGAGGAGGAAAAGGGTAAGGTGGAGAGGTGGTGTTAAGCCAAGGAAATGAGAGGAGGTTGGGTCTCAATTGTGGAGATAAACACCAGGAAGGGAAAAACAAACAGGTTTGTTGAAAGTGACCTCCATGATGGTTTTGCCCTTTCTCAAAAGAACAGGAAATGAAATATCATTAGAGGTAATTCCTAGTGGTTTCTCACACCAGCCAATACTCAGATTACACAGTGCTTGGTACTGCTCATGCCCTTTGCTTTTATTTAAGCAAGTAGTTCCTAGCAAGTGTGGTACACAGTGTGTGTGTGTGTGTGTGTGTGTGTGTGTGTGTGTGTGTGTGTTTGTCTCCTTTGGGGTATTAGAAATAAGAATAACTTGGGGAAAAATAAATTTCAATCAAAACAATTTGGTTAACAAGGGAATTTGTTTTGGTGATTCAGAGAGCAATCCCTTAGAACAGCCAGCTCTGGCAGGCCTAATAAGTCAGTTTCAGCCAAAATTAATTGAATACCTATGTAAAAAATACTATGTTGACCATGTGTATATATGCTGGAGGATGTTTATAGGTAGAGTATTATAAAGAAATGCTGGAGAAATCTACGTCTTAGTATTTTACATGGAGTTATAAGACACATTTAAATAAAAACATAACACATGCTATTACCAATAGTTTCCTTTCCATACATTGAAAGGAAGTTTGATTTACAAGTCCATTTTTGAAGTTGGGAGGCATTTTTCCTGTAGAATTGTGTTTTAGATAGGGTGTTTTAGTTCCCTAGCCACTCACAGAAGCCTATTTAAGTCATAATGTAGCTGAACTACAGTAATGTCCTAATAACACTATGGAAACTAAATACAAAGCGAAGCAATGTTTCTGTGGGGTAATGCATTCAGAATTTAAATTTGCATCTCCAGGAATGGGTCTCTGCCTGCTGTTGTGGGTAGGAAGTTATCTTAACTCCAAGTCCTTAGGGCCACTTTCATTTCTACTCAGAGCGTCAGCAGGGCAGGGCCTGTAGACGTGTAGAAGTAGGTACTGAGGCACGATAGGGAAGTATCAGAGCATGATGGTGATGAATTTTGAGAAATTGAGGGTTCTGGTCTGTATGAATGCTTGGGGACATGGTTTGGCCTGGCCAGTCCCCGGTTACAAAGCTGTTTTTCATTTATGTAGGCTAAGAAAAGGATGGGATTCTCATCTTGCTGTATCCCAGGATTGGCCTCACAACTTTTCTCTCCTTTTAGCACATCCCTGAAAGGACTGCATAGTTCTTTTAAGAATTCTTAAGATTTGTTTGCTTTTTTTTTAATGCTTATTTGAAGGCAAGGAAGATACAGAAGAAAAGGCTTTTTCTTTTTCTACTTCCATACCCATCTCCTTTTCCCTCAGTGTATTTTCTCATGTTGTAGCTTAAACCCTAGAGAAAAAGCCAAAATATATGCAGAATAATTTACATTTCAAAGAACTAACTGAACACTTATGCCATCTCTATCCAGGCAATAAGAGCATTAAGAGGATAGAACACTAATATAAAAAATAATAATAATAAGTCATATTTACTGATTACCACATGGTGTTTTAGATAAGTTGCATGTATTAACTCATTGGATATTCAAAAACATTCTAAATAGTAAGTACAATTATTAACTCTTATGTACAGATGAGAAAATGGAGACACTACCCAAGATCACAGAGCTTCATGGGTGATGAGGTGATGATGGTTTCTTCAAAGGGAACGAATGAGGCCCCAGAATGCTGCTAAGACCAGTGTTGACACCAGGATACTACAAAGCCACTGGGCTAAGAAAGGCCTGGGTTAGGGGGTGTTATTTACCTGTAGCCTCCTTTTGGTCCTAATCATCCACAGAAGTTAGTTCAGCCCCTACAATTCTGAATTGACTCTAGAATCTAGCAAGGTAAAACAGAGGAATACATTTCAGAGTACCACCTCCAGTATATAATAAAATATATTTTCTTATTTTTCTTTAACTCACCTTCATTTCTAAATATGATTCTCCATTCCACTAGGTTTTGGAAAATTTAGTTTAGTTGCTCTTAAAATTTCCCTAGTGCAATATAGGATTCTAGGATCTTATGTGTAGATTGAAGGTTTGAATAGATGCCGACACCCCATCATCTATCTATATAGATTAACTCAGAGACATCCATTATTCCTGGGTATATGATCTCTTAGGTTTTCAGGTTCTATGTTACCTCCAATTCATACTTGGGATTTAGGAATTTTTAATAAGTTGGAGAATTCTGTGCCTGGAGCCCACATACTCTCTTGCCTTTTTAATTGTGTGTGTTGGGCGGGGGCGGGGAGGGGGCGTCTTGCTATTAACTAGCAGTGCTGCCTGGATTTAAAGACCAGAGCCTCATTGCTCTGGGACCTCCAGATTTTCTTCCCCCAGTTCCAAACGAGCTTGGAAAAACTTTCTATTATGGGGAAAGATTCTCTTTTCACATTGCTTCTTGTGCTCCTTTTAGACCATACCCTTACATCACTTATCTTGGAAAACATTCTACCTTCTCTGAAGGATTTAATCTTTTAAGAAAAAAAAAATCAGAAACAGGTATAGGCTACCTCAGCTCTTCACCTGGACCAGGACAATAATAGAATCAGAGAACTAGTTGAATGAAGGGAAAGAAAAGGAAGCAATGTGGAAGACAAATAAAACATGTTTTCTTGATATTTCAAAATGTTTTCCAATCATAGCAAGAATAAGGAGGGATCCCTAGGAAAAGGTAAAAAGGCAGGGAAAAGAAAGTTGTAAGGGAAGCCAATCACTGGCAACAACCAGTGGGTAATGGGGATTTCTGCAATCCTAATTTCTATCTGGGAGCATTGGCCATCCCTAGCCATTAGATAAAGGATGACTGGAATGGAAAAAACTGGATGATGGAATTATGGATGAAGGACATGGGGCTTTCTCTGAGTTTTGAAAGATGAGTAAGACTGGGAAAAGCAGGAACATGAAAGAAGACACATGAGATAGAAGACTACCTAGTTAAATATAAACACTTGCAACTATAAGCATGTGGAGTCAAGTATAGGCCACAATGAAAGAAACAGAATCAGACTAGCACTGGGCAAGCACGAATTTCAGGCTCATGTAGCTGTTCTTTCTCTGCCACACACTGGCCATGAGACCTTCCACATGGAGGTTAAGTTTCTCCTGGAGAATAAGGGAGTTGATTGCTAGCAGTTTGCTTCCTGTGCTTATGCAGTTCTGTATGTGATACTGAAAAATTTGACCCCCCACCCAGATGTTGGGCATGGAAGTTATCTGTTTGGGAATTATGAAATGAGCATACTGTGTGCTCCCTTCTCTTAAGGAATTTAGTCACCATTAAATGTAAACATTGAAGGAAGCAAAATATTCTTTTCTTTGCTTCTCTGGCCTGATTTCCCTTCTTTTATTCCTTGAATAAGTCATGCAACTTATTTTTTTGACTGCACCTCTCTCTTTGTTCCTCTTTGTCATCTCTGTAAAATGAGTCCCATTGAGACCCTGGCCATGAGTACAAGTGTGTAGATGACCCAGTGAAGAGCTGGTATAGCTCGTGTGGCTGTACTAATGAACCAATTCTATAAGTACAGAGGCATTGGATTAGAGCAGTTATGGTATCTCTACACAGCCAAAATTAATTTTCTAGAGTTCCAGAGTGGCCCAGTTCTAAGATATTTACTTGCACTTTCCTCAGACACTGTGCTCCTCTGTTTAGCTCTCAATAAAATCCAAGAGTTCTAGGCTTCAAACTGTATCTGGCTTTTTCTTTGAAATTTCATATAGCTTTCTTCAAGAATCTACATCTTTAAAAAGAGTACCACCTTTCTGTTCTGTAATTTGTTTTTCAAAAAATAAACAAACAAACAAAAGGATTGTGTGGAGTTCGGCAAGAGGGGAGGATTTTTTAGCATTGGTCAAAATTATTTCTTTCCAAAATATCTTGAGCTTCAGTGTAATTATTTTCCATTAGTGTATTTTTATTTTAATATATTTATCTCTTTACCTCCAATGGGGAGCAGAGAAGAATTAGAAAGGAGGATGAGTCTGTTTGCACTTGGATTTGTCCTTACATAACCATCAGGTGTTCTGGCAAACGACGATACCGAGTTTGAAGGAATGCTGGAAAGCAGTCATCCGGAAGAAAATAAATTGGAGATTAAAAATGTCTGGTTTTTTGCCATAGTGGTTTTTTGAGTCAAATGCCTTTGACTTTCATGAAGATCATAATGAGTAAATACAGAAATGATTCAGTGTTTATGAGTGTTTGAGTTCTGGAGGAGGGAAGCAGAGAGGTGACAGAGGGGTGGCATTTGCCAGTGAATAAAACTTCTTCCAGGCAGGTGGCTAAATCTTGACAAACTGCCAAAGCACTTAACAGCAGCCACTGTTGCTCAAGGCACTCTTCCATGCTTTAATTTTTTCCAGACTGAAATACCTTGAGCAAAAGAAGCTGCCAGCAACTGCCATCAAGGGAGGGTTGTAGAAATGACAGAAAGAGAGGTTGACTGTCTGAGCCAGGTGAGGCAATAGGTGGGCCTTCTGGTGATGGAGAAATGGTGAGAACAAGGTGAATGGGGGTAGCTGCAGGAATGTTTGTGTCTCAGGAAACCGGGAAATCTGCTCTTTAATCTTCATAGAGGACATAGCAAAATCCTAGTAATTGTGGAAACAGGGATCATGCCTGTTAACTCACTGGTGTGACTCCACTGTCAGGCATAGAGTTATAAATATTGAATATTAATTAAAAAGATGGAATAGAATCCAATTGGAGACAGACTGGACTGGGAGGGCACAAGTAAGCTGAATTAAATTGGGTGATAAGTTGTACAGGTAGTTCCCATTTGTCTTGAATACTGGAGCACAGGTCTGGCTTCTAGTTCCACCTTTGCTGTATCTGACCATGTGATTTTGAAAGTCCAGGTAGCTTCTCCAGAGCTTAATATCTTCCTCTGCTAAACAACAACAACAAAATAACAACAAAGAATGATCGAATCGTTCAATGATTAATCATAACTTCCAGGCCTGATACTGTATTATTATTACTTTTTTTCTTAGAGAGACTTTCAAAATGGCAGATGCTCAGGGAGAGAAGGCAGACGGAGTGTGTTAAAATGTGATTAAAAATAATACATAAATGCAATAATATTGAAATTGGAAATTCAAGCATCAATGAGGTCACTTGTCCATGGGGGGAAGTGAGCTATTATAAAACATATCCCTGACTCTTCATTAACATTAACATGATTGAGAATTTATTTTTAAACCCAAGCAGTATATGATTTTGCCTGTAAATCTGCCTTGACGAAATGAGAGCCTCAAGCAGGAACAGGGTTGAGAGAGCATAATAGCTTTGGGTGAGTTTAGTAGGTCTTACAGTTTATGTGTTTGTTTGTTTCATATCTGCAAGATCACTTGTCAGAAATAAAATTCCCCTAAGTCTCTCTCTCCATTTCCTACTTTATCTGCCCACTCAGGAGGCTTGTGTGCATCAGACACATATCCTCATAGACAGACTAAGTAAAATTTTAGTATACAGCTTGGAACAGAGATTTATTCAAAATCAAATAGTCAGTTTCTTATTTGGTGAGAGTAATTATGAAAGGAATACCAAACATATGGCCACCACAGTGGTGTGACTGTCGGTTTTCTAGGAAAGGGTCCCCCCTAGAATATACTTTGTTGACCTTCTCAAAGGATCTACTTTACCACGGGGCAAACATTTTCTTCCCAATATCACATTCCGTATTCATGCAATATCACATAGCTCATACTCATGCTACAGTGTAAATAAAAGATAGCCAAATATTATCTGAGGTCAATTTGAAGAGGAGTGGTAAAGGAGTAGGTAATACCATAAATGTTTATATGCTTGAAGCTGAAGCATCATCACCATAATTTTGTCACAAGTTGGTTCTAACTAAAAGGTCAAGTACGAATTAGTCATAATGTACTTTTTATTTTATTTTATTTTTTATTTTATTTTATCGTATTGTATTTCATTGTATTGTATTTTATTGTATTTTAGTTTAGTTTAGTTTAGTTTTTACTTTCCTTTTTACTTTACTGTTTTATGTTATCTGGAAGGGTTTACATAGAACGCTAACAAGAAATAAAGATTGGTAGTATGATAGAATAGAAAGAGCACTGCTGGGGTGCCTGGGTGGCTCAGTTGGTTGAGTGTCTGACATCAGCTCAGGTCATGATCTCATGATTTCATGGTTCCTGAGTTAGAGGCCTGCATCTAGCTTGCTGCTGTCAGTGCCTGCTTTGATCCTATGTCCCCCTCTCTCCCCATCCCTCCCCCACTTGTGCTCTCTCTCAAAAATAAATAAACATTAAAAAAGAAGAAGAAGAAAAAGAAACAGGAGAAGGAGAAGAAAAAGCACTCTTCCTGGAATTAGGAGATTTAAATTCTAAACTTCTGGCCTTGCACAAGTCAATATCTCTGGGCTTCTGTTTTGGTTTCCTTTGTTTGTTTTAATGTGTAGAACAAAGGGAGGTATGACAGTGATCTCTGTGGACCTTTTCAATCCTAAATTTTTCAACTACCTATAATTAAGAATTAAATTGTTTGGTACAATATTTTAGATTGAAGAGGGACATCATCCCATATGCACAGGATACATAAACACAATGGGACATTTAATTTGAGAATGTAGAAGATGAGGTTACATAGGTAAGGTTGGGTCAATCTTTGAAGAACGCTAAGTCTTGGAGTGGGAATTCTGACTTGGTCCATTTCATTTCATCCTCGACAAATTAGCATACAATGGACTCTGTTGAAGATGAATCTGAAAGAATGGAGAAAGCATTCTTTTACCAATCTGTCTCTCATACTACTCCCTGACAGCATTCTATTATTATTTCAGCCTCACAGATAAAAAATTGTAGACCAAAGATCGGGAGGATCTTTTTCCCATACCTCAAAGAAGTTAAATGGTACAGTCAGAACTTGAACCCAAATCTCACAAACAGACTTTTAAAGCTAAAATAGCATCATAATAAGTCATTCAGTTTAAGACTCCAGGTACATTGCTACTTTTTTTTCTAAGTTTTATTTATTTATTTTGAGAAAGACAGAGACAGCGCAAGCAGGGGAGGGGCAGAGAGAGAGAGAGAGAGAGAGAAAGAGAGAGAGAGAGAATCCCAAGCAGACTATGTGTTGCTTGACGTGAGGCTCAAACCCATGAACTGTGAGATCATGACCTGAACTGAAACCAGTAGTCGGATGCTCAACCAACTGAGCCACCCAGGCATGCCTAATAAGTACAGTACTACTTTGACAAAACATATGATTCACAAGTCTTTTGTTTAAAAATAAAAGCAGATTTAGCAGAGATATTTTGCAACTATATAACTAAAATTTCTATTTTAAAAATGCCTATTTTTGTTTGCCTCTATCATATGGAGATATGAATAAATACTTCTAAGAATGTTCATGTCAATATAGTCATGTTTGATGCTTATATCCCTTTGAAGCTTATAACACTCTTATACTCATTTAAACAAGTGTTTATTATATTATTTCCAAGCTATTTCGGTGTTCTATTAAAGAGAATATAAGACAGTGCTTACCTTCAAGAAATTTGCAGTTTACATCATCAGGGAAATACAAATCAAAGCCACACTGAGATACCACCTCACACTGGTCAGAGTGGCTAAAATGAACAAATCAGGAGACTATGGATGCTGGAGAGGATGTGGAAAAATGGGAACCCTCTTGTACTGTTGGTGGGAATGCAAACTGGTGCAGCCGCTCTAGAAAACAGTGTGGACGTTCCTCAAAAAATTAAAAATAGACCTACCCTATGACCCAGCAATAGCACTGCTAAGAATTTATCCAAGGGATACAGGAATGCTGATGCATAGGGGCACTTGTACCCCAATGTTTATAGCAGCACTTTCAACAATAGTCAAATTATGGAAAGAGCCTAAATGTCCATCAAATGATGAATGGATAAAGAAATTATGGTTTATATACACAATGGAATTATACATGGCATTGAGAAAGAATGAAATATGGCCTTTTGTAGCAACGTGGGTGGAACCGGAGACTGTTTTGCTAAGTGAAATAAGTCATAGAGAGAAAGACAGATACCATATGTTTCACTCTTATGTGGATCCTGAGAAACTTAACTGAAGACCATGGGGGAGGGGAAGAAAAAAAAAAGGTTAGAGAGGGAGAGAGCCAAAGCATAAGAGACTCTTAAAAACAGAGAGCAAACTGAGGGTTGATGGGGGGTAGGGGAGAGGGGAAAGTGGGTGATGGGCATTGAGGAGGGTACTTGTTGGGATGAGCACTGGGTGTTGTATGGAAGCCCATTTAACAATAAATTATATTAAAAAAAAGAAATTTGCAGTTTGGGAACTACTCGATAAAAAATGATAAATAACAATATACAAAAATTAATTGTAACAGCTTAAAAATGATCAAATGTCATGTCCCCTGGAATCTGGGTAGCATCTGTTTGACCAAAAGGATTTAGTGGAAGTGACACTGCCAGTTTGGGGGCATGGATTTTAAGAGACTGGAAGGTTACATTTCTTATCACTTTAAATACTTGAATTTGAAACCTAACCAACATTCTGTGAGGAAGCCTAACTAGTCCCACTGATAGGCTTATGTAGAAAGGAACTAAGGCTCCCGACAGAAAGGTTCAACTGACAGTAACCACCGGTTTGCCAACCATGAGAGTAAGCCATCTTGTAATTGGATTTTCTAGCCTCAGTCAGGGTGTTTGAATTGACACTGGCGGAGCACAGACAAGCCGCTAGCAAAACTCTGCCCAAATTCAGCTCTGTGAGCAAAAAATGATTGTTTAAAATGTAAATGCATTAAGTTGGGAGATGTTTGTTAGGTAACAATAGATATATACAACACCAGGTTTTGTTTGTTTTGTTGCAATTTTTTCTAAACATTTTTCTCTCCATAAGTTTGTTGGGACTTTTCTCAGAACTTACCTATTCAGAGGTATCTTCCCTGTCAACTCTACCTAAACACTTTACTACCCAAGTATTTCCCATAACCTTGCTTTATTTTTTGTTATAGCATATATTTCTAACTCAATTATTACATAAATCTATTATCAATTTTTCTCTGCATCACTAACGTATAAGATTCATAAGTAGAGCGATTTTCTTTTTGTTGAGTGCTATATCCCTACTTCCTAGTGCACTATCCCTTAGTGCTTGACATTATAGCCAATGCTTAATAACTGTGAATAAATGCATGATAAGTGAAATGCAAAGTGCCAGGGTGGCTCAGAGATAGTGGAGGTCACAGTGACTTCTCAAATTAAATAACCAAGAGGAATTTGTTTACCAGATGAACTGGGGAGTATAAGAAGGATTTGGAGAGTAGAAGTGGGGAGGAAGAAGAAAAAGAAGAACTTTTAGTTGAGAGAAATAGAAAAAAATAATAGTTCAAAAAAGAGTGCATGGTTTAGTCAAGGAAAGTCAGACTATTTGGAATGGAAAAATAATGTGTAGTCATGTCAAATAATATTTTTATTTTATACTGAGAACCACCCGCTTCTTTAGATGAGTGACCTATCCTGGTGTGGCAGTTATCTTCCAAGATGGTCTACCTTCTGGTATTTGTGGTTTTTGTTGTCCCTTATCCCAGTAAAGGGGCCTGACTTGTATAACTAACAGGATTTTGCAGAAATGGTAATATGTGACTTCTGAGAGTCTGAGATCATAATGATATTATGGCTTTTTCCCTGCTCTCTTGGATCACTCACTCCTGGGGAATTCAGCTGCCATGCTGTGCATCTCCTCTATGGAGAAGGCCATTAGGTGAGCAACTGAGGCTTTCTTGATTACAGCCATATTAGTAAGTCATCTTGGAAGCAAATTCTCCAACTCTATTTAAGCTTTTATTTATTTTTTTTTAATTTTTTTTTCAACGTTTATTTATTTTTGGGACAGAGAGAGACAGAGCATGAACGGGGGAGGGGCAGAGAGAGAGGGAGACACAGAATCGGAAACAGGCTCCAGGCTCTGAGCCATCAGCCCAGAGCCTGACGCGGGGCTCGAACTCACAGACCGCGAGATCGTGACCTGGCTGAAGTCGGTCGCTCAACCAACTGCGCCACCCAGGCGCCCCTATTTAAGCTTTTAGATGACAATCCCAGACAATACCTTGTCCACAGCATTGTAAGAAGATCCAGAATCAAAACCAACCAGCTAAACTGCTCCCAAATTCCTAACCTGCAAATTGTGAGATAACAAACACTTATTGTTGTTTCAGGCTGAGTTTCCATCATTTGACACACTGGCCATTGTAATCTATATTATAACCCTTCTGATTTAATTGCAATTGCCAAAATAGATAATATGTTTGTATGTTTTCTTCTGTACATGTTCTTCTCTGGGTGGAATATATGCCAATTACTGCTTTTTTTTTTTAATCTCTTATTCATCTTTCAAGATTTGGTTCAGCTGACATCTCATCTTAAAAGCTCTCCCTAAAGCCCTAGCTTTCATTAGGCTCCCTCCTCTGGGTTCTTTTAGCACTGTTTTCAATTATGTATTTTATCTGTTTGTGCTGACATTGTATTGTATTCACCTGAGTACTCATCTGTCTTCTCTACTGGACTCTAAGCAACTTGTAGCAACTGGTTGGCATGCAATATCTGCCAGTTAAATATTTAATGAATGAAATTGTAAAGATGCTTTGGGGTCCCATTGCCAAAGACCTTCAATGTCAGATTAGAGTTCCTAATGTATTCTTGTCTTCACCAGTTAATGAATAATATTTGATAGCATTAATCAATGAAAGAATATAGAGCTAGAATAATAACAGAATAATACATAATAAACCAAGGGTCAGAGGTAGTGTTCTCTGATGATCCATAAAAGGACAACAGCAACTATCTCTTAAAAAGGTTTTACATGCAAGTTAAGGAAAAGACTTGAGCTCTAAGATCTGTTGCAGTCCTATGATACCACTAAGCATTCTATCTAAAGGGCAATTGTTACATTGCAGAGACTTAATTTCTAAACTGAGCATTTCCTGACCCGATTTTCTGGGAGTTGATGAGTCACACATGCATAGATTTAGAGGCTTTACTGGTGTGGGTCATTTGTAATGCACAGTGCTTGCAGCTTAAATTAGCATTGCTTTTACAGATCCCTTAATATGCATAATCTGACCCAATATTGAGATGGTCTTTAGAAAGATAGAGAGTTAAGGGGAAAAATATATATGAAGTGATTTTAGAAGATTTCCCAAGTGCTAGCAGACTAATTTGAAGGTCCTTAACTGAATTCTGATCAGAACCTCTGCAAATCTCTCTGTCACACCTGGATTTGGCCATCTGGCTACCCTATTTTATTTCCCAACCATGATTCAACAAAGGGAATATCAGATTTGGGCTCAAAATGATTTTACCTTTAAAAAAAAAGATGAGAGCAGTGAGATAAAGCCTTCAGAAAAAAAGGGAGCAGGCTTGATTTGTGTCTAGTTTGATTGACACTTCCTATCAGAGTATTAGTGAAAATGTCAAGTACATCATTTTATGTGTGTGAAGAAATGATGCTTTTATTCCAAATAGCTACTTGGTATTCATATATAATATATTGATAATGAGAAATAATATTTAATTAGAACTCATTATGAGCTAGATAATATAGAGAGAGATATTAAGCAATAGACATGGTTATTACCCTTAAGACGCTAAAATATGATTTGAAAGACAAGATACATGAGAAATAAGAATCCAGAGCAGTGCCTGATAATTGGATATAGGAGTGCCATTGTGATATTAAACTTGAATACATTTTGAGAGAGGAGAACTGAGGCTACTTCATGCCAACCACTGACACATTTTATTTCATCTCACAATCACAATAATGTTTTAAGGTTCTTATTATTTTAAGGTATTATGCCTACTTTCAGATGAGTAAAGTGAAGTCACATATTTGAAGAAAGCTCAAATTAGAAGTGGTTCTTATTCCAGAGATATTTCCCTTTACAATTTGTCATGCTGTCTCTTGTTTACTTTTTTAATGACAATATAAGTGATACAGAAAATAAACACTCGGCAATTTCAGAAAATCAATTTATAAACAAATTAGAATTTGGTGGACTTACCAGATGTAAGGAATTAACCTAGCCTTGAAATATTGGTAGGTTTGGAGAGGTAAAAATGCACTATAACAGAGGAAACATATGATTGAAAATGAAAAGGAGAAAGAAATGCACATGGCAGCAAAAAGGTCAATGAGAACCCCCACACTCTCCCATCAAGGATCAAGTGAATGAATTGTCTAGCATAGTAGTAAGGTAAATTTAAATAGTTAGAAAGGGAGGTTGCTGCCCATGAATAATCCTGATACCAGGCCAACGAGTTAGGACCTTCAAAATGTATACATTTTCTTTTTTTTTTTTTTTTGTATTTTGTCTCATTTTTGATAAGATGACTTCTGAATGGGAATCTTGAAGGGATGGACTTAAAATTTTGATCCCCAAGACATATGACAAACAATCTTATTCCCCATTTTAGACAAAGTAAAATGAAAGCTGCTAGTTTTCCAACTGTTGGCATGGGGAGAAGACAGTGAAACTGTCTAGGTTTCCTTGTTCAAAGTTAGACATCTTTCAACCTGCACCTGTTTTTAATCTGAAAATTAAAAGATTGATATACAGGAACTCTAAAGACTCTTTCAAATATACTTTTATGGCTTAGGATGTTATTAGAGTTTATGTTGAAGATAAAGACCTCAAGGTGAAGTTGACCCATTGCTGTGTTGTTGAGCTATCAGTTTTATATTTAATTCATTTTATTTATCTTCCTTCTCTTCCTCGGCCACCACACACTGAGTCACAAGCTCACATCCATCTGTCCCACTTCTTCATATTCTCTTCATGCCTTTGGGCTGGAAGAGACCTAAGAGTCATCCAGCATCCAGGAGAAGGTGATCAGATGGTCTGGATGACTCAAAGAACCCAATGGGGCTTTCCTCCTAAAAGGGGTTAAAAAGTCAAATAATCCAGGTACTTAGCACTTTGTTCAAAGTAAGAAGCATTAAATAAGAAGCAAATCCTCATCAAAGAAGGCAGCAAGGAGGAAAATGTGGGGTTCTAAATCAATGCAGGTGTCAGCCAAGGATCAGACAGAAAAGACACAGGAGAGGGTTAAGACAGCAGCTGGTCTGGGATCCACAACAACAGGATTTTTTCCTAGAAGGTAAAGTTGTGACTAGAGAATTGATTTCTCACAGTGAGTGGATTATTTACCTCCTGTGATCACACTTGGGCCCACTTTTAAGAACAACTGTCTTGTAGTGTATAAGCAGAAGAATTTGGGTAGGTCTGGTCTTCTGGAGCAGGTGTCCCAACTCCAGCATTGCTGGAATCTCTGAGACTCTCTTGAAGCCACCTCTTTGTGGTAAGTGAAGACCCAGAGGCCAGAGAGAATAGGTAATGTGCAGGCCTCACTTTCATTTTCTCACACTTTGCCTTATTGTCTCAATTTTTCCTTTTTCCTCCAAGCCAGTAGCATGAAATCACTGAACCCAGGTTTGGATGGTGAGGTCAAGATTAGTTTAGACCAGAAATAATCATCCTGATTATTCACCTTTCTCACATCACCTTTCTCACACCAAGCTACCTTACTCTGCAAATGTCTGAACGATGTCTATGTAGGCAGACAAGCCTGGGACCTAGAGCTCCAGGTTTTTTGTTGATATTTTATTTTAAGGATATAATGCTTAAGTCAGTAATAGGAATACCAGCCTAGAACTAAGAAAAATTTCTTCTTTCTCAGTAAGTATCAGTTTGAATACCCTCTTTGAAAATTAGGTCTTTAGTGGTTCTATGAAAAATGGACACAGAGTGCAGATGTTGGTTTAACATTTCTGACCTAGGACCACTCTTCATATCAGACAACTTGGCTTCAAGAATGGGAGAATCTCTTCAACATTCTGGAAAGCTCTAAATTATGCTAAAGTTAAAAGTTGATTAAAAGATTAGAGTTAGAAGTTGTCTGAACCAGGCCCTGAAGATTGACTAACAGTTGCCTAGGCCCTGTGCTCTTTGCACAGTGGCCTGCTTTATGATCTGTGTCAGGGTCTGAAACTTGATGGGAACTACTTTTCTGCAACTAGTACAGGAGTTCCCTCGTGGCAATATTGCCTTTTATTCCTTTCTCTCTCACTTTTAGTATAGCAACTTTACTGTGGAAGAACCTGGTAAGACACCATCTTAATCTATGACCAAATTAAAAATCATGAATAATGAGACAAATGAAAATAATGTGCCAACTGATAGATTGCAATTAGAAGAATGCAATGTATTTTCTGTGGTATCCCTGACAAAGAATTTTTTTTAATATATAAGCTGTATATTTTCATGAAGAAAAATTGGGAAAACCCAATTGAAGGACTTTATTCAAAATAACTGGTCTATAATCTTCAAAAATATCAAGGTGATATAAGTCAAGGAAAAGTCAAAGAACTTTTTCCAGATTTAAGAAAACTAAAGATACATTACAATTAAACTAACACATGATCCTGGATCAGAACCTTTTGCTGAAAAGGGCTTTAATGGGATAATGCACAACACTTGAATAGGCATCTCTGGATTCTATAACAGCAATATATCAGTATTAGTTTCCTGATTTGGACAGTTCTATAGTGGTTATTTAGGAGCGTATCTCTGTAGGAAATGCAACTGAAATAGTTCAGGGTGACGGGAGAGCACATCAATAGCTTAGCTTTCAGCGGTTCAGGAAAATTAAATATTTGTGCTACTTTTGCAACTTTTCTATAAGTTTCAAATTATTTCAAAGTTAAATATCTCAAAAAAAGAAAAGAAAGGATCAAATATCCATAGGCTTATAGGAACCAAGTGTTCTAATTCCTTAAAGGTTACTCAAGGAAAACTACTTCTTTATTCACATCCTTGTGACACCAAATGTATTGGTTTTCCACACCAAGAAATTGCCCAGTCTTCTTTGGACATCAACTGCATGTCCTATGATTTAATTCAATTCTGAACCTAACTACCCAGAGCTGGCACAGACCGTACAGGTTCAGAGCTCAGTACCACAGACTGCTACCCTTCAGATACTAATTGCAAGTAGTGGGTCCCGAGGACACCTACAACTTCTGTCCAACTCCACCAAAAATTGGGGCTTCTCATATCCCACCCCTCAGTTTCTTGCTTTCTTTTTTTTTTTTAATATTTTAATGTTATTTATTTTTGAGAGAGAAAGAGATAGAGAAAGAACGTGAGCAAGGGAGGGGCAGAGAGAAAGGGAGACACAGAATCCGAAGCAGTGTCCAGGCTCTGAGTTGTCAGCGCAGAGCCCGATGCGGGGCTTGAACCATGAACAAGAAGATCATGACCTGAGCCGAAGTCGGACGCTTAACCAACTGAGCCACCCCGGCGCCCCTCACCCCTCAGTTTCAATAATTTACTGTAACAGCTCAGAGAACTCATGGAAACACTTTACATACTGTTACCAGGTTTGTTATAAAGGATATTATAAATGATACAAATAAATAGCCAGATAGAAGAAGTATATAAGGGCAAGAGTCCTAAGCACAGGGGTTTCTACCCTTAGGGAATTTGAGGGGCCTTGTACTCTGAGCACATGGATATCATTCACCAACTGCAAGCTCCCCAAACCCCTTCATGTAGGGTTTTAATGGAGATTCAGTTACATAAGCACAAATGAGTAAATTCTATTACAATTTTCTAATGACATAGCTGGTTCCTCTGGCAATCAGCCCCCAACCTAAAGTTATCCAAGGGGCCCACCAAAAATCACCACATTAGGGTAAACTCAGGTATGATTAAAAAGGGTTTGTTATGAATAACAAAAGCTGCTTCTTTCACCCCATCACTTCAAAATTTTAGAAGTTCTGTGCCAGAAACCAGGGGCAAAAACCAAGTATATATTTCCTATTATATCACAATATCACAAGTACCCAATGCTTAGAAAGAGAGTAAACCGTGTAGGGTTATGATAGGAGAAGATGGGATTCAGTAGGCAGAGAGGGAAAGATTAGGACCTGAGGTCCCTGGGTGGGGGAAAAACACCTATTTTGTAACAGTGCTGGGAGTGCCTGACCACAGCAAACCCCCTCAGGCATAAGTTTCCTCTTAAGAATGTAACAGACCCACCTACTCCCCCTCAGTTTTCCCTCAGGAATTTGATAAAAGACAGAAGTATGGCCTTAGAGCACCCCAGGGTAGAACCTGAGAAGGAACCAGGAGGAAGGGAAGGGGGAGAGCTGACCAGAAGCTTATAAAACAAGGACCCTTTCCTATAGTCCTTGGTCATGGGTATTCACTCTCGAAAGTCCCCTCTGTAAACAGAGCTTTCCTACTATTCTTCCTTTCTAATCTTATATCCTAATAAACTTTTGCCTACTACTCATTTTGTGTTCACCTTTTCATTATTCCAAGCAGCGAGACAACAAATCCCAGATATTGTGGTAAAAAACCCTGCAACAGGATTAATGTACATTTCTTTTAGGAAACATATTTGAATACTAAACATAGAATACCATAGTCCAAAGATTACTGAATTGGAACAGCTGGACTTCACTTTCATATCCTCCATGGGCAGGGAGACAGTTTCCCTCTGACACTTAGGTTCCTTATCTGCAGGTAGGGAGCACTATCAAGTTTTGACAAGAAGGCTCAGATTAATCCATAGTTCTGAGATGCTTAAAATGGGTCCCTGGGTGCAATGAAGCATCATTGTCTTTGGGACAACTTTTACATAGATAAAAGTAAATATGCTTTCATTTTCTTTCTAATATGACTGCATTTATTTCTCACTTTTATATTTTGTGTGTAGTCACAGATTCACTCTTAGTAAGTTCTGTTTCCAGAAATGAATTGTTCAAGTCCACTGACATTTGGTACATAGGGTTTAATGGTAAGGTTTTTTCACATCTCTCATCTGAAACAGTGACATAGAAATCAAGAAATACTTAGACTATTCATGTAAATAATGTGTTTTTATGACCTTTGGATCCTAGAAGAATTGTGAATTAGAGGAATAGGAAAGGGAAGGAGGTTTATTGTATTAATTACACCAAACTTGGCTGAAACCGTTCCTGTCTGTGCTCTTAATCGGACCGGTAAGATGAGTGGTCTGAGAAAAGTGCCCTCCCCAGACAACCCCTCATTTACTTTCTGTCACTATAGATTAGTTTGCATTTTCTAGAGTTTTATAAAAATGAAAGAATACAGTATGTGTTCTTTTTTTGCTTGGCTTCTTTCATTCAGTGTAATTATTTTGAGATGCATCTGAGTTTTGTACATGAAGAGTTATTTTTATTGCTGATTAGTATTACATGTATATACCAAATTTTGTTTATTCATTCACCTCTTGAAAGACATTAAGTTTCCAGTTTGGGGTTATTATAAATAAAGCTTCTATGAGCATTCATGTACAAATATTTTTATGAACATGTGCTTTCTTTTTGTTAAATATTTAGGAACAGAATGGCTAGATCAATATAATAGATATATATTTAACTTTTTAAGAATCTGTCAAAGTATTTGTCAAAGTGGATGTACCATGTTACATTCTTACCATTAGTGTAGTCCTGAATTATATTTTCTGGGTTGGGATTTCAGATCCTCAGAGGTTAATAGTACACAGCATACACAAATGTCAATCATCAGCCTTCCAAAGACAATATAAAGCTTCAATGCAGAGACTGCATGATGGCTGTATTGAAAGGTTTTTTTCTATTTTTCCAGAATACGAGATTTTTATCTTCCCAAATTCTGACTTCAGAAGAAAGGAAATGGTATTTACTAACTTGTATATAGCACTTCATATTTTATAAAATTTTTCACATATTAATCTAATTAAATACATTATTATATATTATTTATCATTCTCTTTGAGGCAGTGGATGGTCTTTTCATTTTTTTAGCAGCATATTTTAGAAAACACAAATTTAATTTTTTTATATGGTGTGAGATGTAATTATCATTATTATTTTATATATAGATATTCAGTATTCAACACCATTTATTAATCTTGGGGTTTTGAATAAGAAAAACAGAAGTCCCAATTTCACCAAATAAAGATTGTCAAGTTCCATTACCATTATTTTTTAAATGTAGTATATTATATCATATATATGCACTGATATATAAACTTGATTTGCCATTTTTGGTATTATGCTAAAGTCAATAATTGTCAACTTGATACACACACACACAAATGTTGCTTCCAGAGATAAGAATTAGAATTCTAAAATACTATATGTACATATTTCAATAAAGTCATTAATACACCATTATGCACAGAGATATGCCCACATTCGTGCCTTTAGACTGTTGGAATTTTGTGGTTTTGATACATGAAGTCTGAATGTCCGTTTTCTGAATGGTCAAGGTAATTCACTCTTAGGGTTATGGGGAAAATTAAATATGATGATATATAATATATATTGAACTGGATTTATATGTGTAATTATTTTATAAAATACAAAGTGAGTATATATGTAATGAACTCTCAAAATTCAATTAGAAAGAAAACAAAACAATTTAAAACACAGACAAAAGATATAAACCAGTATTTCATCAGATAACATATATGAATGGCAAATAAGCACAGGAAAAGATGCTTGACATCATTAGTCCTTAGGAGAATGCAAATGAAAACCATAATGGGATACTATTACATACCTATTGGAAGGGCTAAAATTTTAAAAGCTGACTATACCAAGTTTGGAGAGGATGTGGAGAAACTGGACGTCTCATATAAAAATAAGCATTACCTAACCGTGATATATAACTACATCTCTTAACTGTGATGAATAAAATCTGTTATCATTTGTGGATTTGGGAAGTCAGAAACAACATAGATGCTCATCAATAAGTGAATGAATCCATAAAATGGGTTATGTACGAATAGAATCAGTAAATTGGAACAGGAATTGTTAATCCAAGGTAAAGAAGATAGAATTTGATGAGCCAATGAATTTAGGTGGGGAAAAAAATACATCCTTATCTTTACAAATCTCTGACATTTAGCATTTTATTTAATTAAGAATGACGTCAACAAACCACAGTTCTATTAGCAGTACCTTGACTTTATTACTAACACAAGTCACATATATTCAGAAAGTAAACTTGTTTCATACATTTCAAAACAATTCATATGCTAATTACCAACGTGGAATGATGGTTATTATTAAACTGGCAACTAGATTGTATTATTTAATGTGTGAATAAATAACCACATATATTGCTGTGCTACACATGTGTTGTTTTAGTAATTTGGTAACTGTATTTCAGTTTAATTGATTCATTTTATAACCCAGTGTATTTGACTATGTTTGCCACAAATATAAAGACATAGGATTTCAGAAAAGATTATTCTGAGAGTCTAGACTGCCAAAGGGGTCTATAGGACAGAAACGTTTATGAACTCCCAAAATAGAGTTATATACAAGATCAAGGATATATATAAAAGCATAGACTGAGTATTAGAAACACAAATTACAGTGAAATATGACATATAATATCATTTATATACATTGAAAAGTCAATATACACCATATTTCAAAAAATATACACAGATATACCCTATACAGACTAGGGAGGAAAGTGAAGAGTAAGTACGTATTTTTGTATTGGAAAAAAATTGGTAGACAGATCAGGCATAATAGATCAAAGTAATAAAATAAAGACCTTGTAAAAACCAGTGATGATAAGTGTCTGCGTATGAGGACCAAAAATGAAAAATAAAATTATTAGAAAGTTGTTTCCAGACCCATAACCTCCAATAAGTCAACCAACCTCCAAGAGAATCCTTTAGAGACAGTCTTTTATATCTGAATTCATAACTGTCACACTCTGTTTAGGTAGAATAAAAAGTATTGTTCCTATCTCTCTCCTCCTCCTCCTCCTCCTCCTCTTCTACTTCCTCCTCCTCTCCTTCTCCTTCTCCTCCTCCTCCTTCTCCTCCTCCTCCTCCTTCTTCTTCTTTTCTTCTCTCTCTCTCTCTCTCTCTCTCTCTCTCTCTCTCCTTTAACAGGAAGAGTTCTAAAGCATGTATTCTAGAGTTTCCTGTTTCTGCTCTCATCAACAAAGCCAAGAATTGTTTTTCTTCACCACTTGTGACTTCATCAACCTTACAAGCTTACAACAACCCCTTTTCTAAAACATGTGGGGCTTGTCTGACCAGTGCAATTGGCCTTTTAATTGCTCCTTAAACAGAAAAAAATGTTGGTCCATGAGTATGCCTATACATTGAACCAAAGTGCAAGTGTACACTATTTCTATTCAGAGAACACATTCTATATTCCACTTGAATTCCCCACAGTCCTTCATTGTAATCCAGACCTCATAATACATTGCCACAAAATACTTGTTAGTTGAATGTACATTAGTATTATTTGGCAGCAGATAAATCATAATTTTCTTCATATAAATGCTGTTTAATTTATATCTTTGGCATGGAAAAGCCATATAAGCTCTTCCATACCTGTTAAGATTTCTTTTAGTGTGTTTGAATGCATATACTATCTTTTCATTATTTACCATAAATATACCCTTTCTTCATATGAATTTCATGAGCTTGGCCAATATCAGGGTCTCTTGAGCCATCTTCTTGGTATAATAGTTTGATATACTACTTTTTCCTTGGCCAGGCTGGTTACTCTGCTTCTGAGTGTTTGCCTACATGATGAGTAAGGGAATCTATTAAGAAAATATTTCATCCTCACCCACATAAAATTTACTACATTTAATTCATTAGAAGGCTGGGTTTTTACTATTGGTTCCCTTAAATAGCTTCATTGGCTGATGTCAATAAATATGTGTTCAATGAATTATATCAGCAATAAAGGAAAAAATAAGGTGAAAAATTTATATTTATGTTTGGATCCCCTGTAGCAGTCATCTACCTACAGCCCTGAGATGTGATGCCAGGTGCTGAAGTTGTTATTTAAGAATGTAACCCTGTGGTTATGATTTTCTTCTTTACTCTTGTCTGTTATGTCCAATTTCCCATTATGGGAATTTACCATAAGATTTTCTATTAGTTTTTTTCTAATAGTTTTCTATTTAGTTTTTTGTTTTTTGTTTTTTTTTTTTTTAGGTTTACTTCTTTTTTCAGGTGGTATCTCTGCTGAGAGCCTAGCAATTTTTGATGAAATATGGTGATTTTTAAAAAATCTTATTCAGGAGCTGATGAAAGCAAAATAGTATTATCATCTCTGCAATTTATTCTCATATTTTAGAAAAAATATTTTAACTTGCTACTTTAAATCATATGTTATATAATTTTTTTAATATATATTAATTCCAGTTTGAAAAGATGCAAATCTTCAATATATTCTTCCGTCACCTATTTCTTTACCTAATTTTCAAACTGATGCTGAGATATCTATATGCCTAACTTTCATAATATTTCATTCTCAAAATGTTTCCCTATGTAGTTATTGAAACTAAAAAAGAGATAATTTTACTAGTTTGCATTATATATTGAATTCTAGACTAGATCTTCCCGATACCTGTTGCAATCAAAGCTGTATGATTTGTATAAAGAAAAAAATTGTGGAAATAACCTACTAAAGATATTAAATAATGTGGGTAAGGACAAACAATCTGGGTAAGGACAAACAATGTATACAATCTATTTGAATTTTTAAAAAAATTCAGGGCTCCTGGATGGCTCAGTGGGTTGAGACTCTGACTCTTGATTTTGCCTCAGGTCATGATCCCAGGGTCATGGGATAGAGCTCTATATTGGGTTCCACACTCAGGGTGGAGCCTACTTAAGATTCTCTCTCTCCCCCTCTGCCCTTCCCTTGCTCTCTCTCTCTCTCTCTCAAATAAAAAAATTGGGGGGAGGGCACCTGGGTTGCTCAGACGGTTAAGTGACTGACTCTTGATTTCAAACTCTCATAGTTTGTGAGATCAAGCCCTACATTGAGCTCTGCTCTGACAACATGGAGCCTCCTTGGGATTTTCTCTCTCTCCCTTTCTCTCTCTGCCCCTCCCCTCTTGTGTTCTCTCTCTCAAAATAAGTTAACTTAAAAAAAATTGTAACAGTTATTCAAATCAACTTATTCAAAAAGGAAGAGAAAAAAAGGGAATAGGAAACAAAAGTGTATATTCGAATAGAGCTAGGAGATAATTAAATTAAGGAAACAGACAAAAAGTTGGAAGTAGGATGGGCAAGAAGAGTGTCAAGAGACCAGTTTCATCAGGTCAATCCATTGCTTTCCATTCTTATTTAAACTATCACTTTCCAGATTGGAAAGGTGAGTTTCTAATTAGTTTCTTTTTCATCAGTCAAGGCTCAATCTCTCTAAACAATCTTTGGGTAATGATCATATCCCCACTTTGATCAACTTCAGGGAAATTGCAGAGCCAAATATTAAACAGGTGGTTATGAAATTGTGCTCAACCACCTGTTATCTGACCTCTGGCTGACCCTGGTAACAAAGACCAGTGTACTTCAATTAGTGCAAGTGATACCAAATGTAATCAACCCCTAATTAATACTGGGCATTTTTCTCTCAATCTTGCAATCTGATGTTCTCATCCTAATCTTTGGTATATTTTATATCTCAGTGAAAAATTATGAAGAACCTGTAACTTGGCCCTGAAAAATGTATGTATAATGACTACAATGGGAAGGACTATAACCTTCCCCCACTTTATTTCCACATTTGTTTAATTTGCTTATATTTATTTGCCTTAGGGCTAAAACAATTACCTGTGTAGATCTGTTAAAGCATTTCTTTATGTTAAAAAAAAAATCTCAAACTTTGGTGTCCATCAGAAATTTCTGAGGGTTCGTTTAAAAAAAAATTCCAGGAACACCTGGGTGGCTCAGGCAGTTAAGCATCTGACTCTTATTTCAGCTCACAGTTTGTGAGTTCGAGCCCTGCATTGGGGCAGACCCTGCTTGGTGTTCTCTGTCTCCCTCTCTCTCTGCCCTTCCCCTTCTCTCTCTCTCCCTCTCCCTCTCTCCCTCTCTCTCTCTCTCTCTCTCACTCTCTCGCTCTCTCGCTCTCTGTGTCTCTCTCAAAATAAATAAACTTAAAAAAAAGAGAAAATTCCAGATCCCAGGTCCCACCTCAGAACTATGAAATGAGAATCTTCAAGGCTGGATCCTAGATGTTTATGGTTTTAATAAATTGGCAAGGTGATTCAGATGTAGACCTCAAGGATGTAGGCTGGCTGTTGGAACTTTAACAAGTCCGTCAGGTGATTCAGATGTAGACCCACACCTGAACCATACAAATGAACTTATATTTAGAGGACACCTAGAACCAACCTTGAATAAAGCATCGTAACTTTTACCTTATTATCCATTTCTGTGGTGTAGTAACAGGACTCTTTTCTAACATAGGAATCCCATAAAAAGTCAGTGAAAACTGTTCTGGATATATAAGCAAAGAGACAAGAATTACTTTTCGCTTACTGTCTATGCTGGTCTCAAATTGGTCCTATTCTTTCATTCATTCTTTTAAAAAATGTGAAGTGTCTATCATTTACACACACACACACACACACACACACACACACACACACACACACATATACATATACATATCTTGTTCCCAGCTTCTGTCCCAACATATGTAGGGAATACAATAAATGCCACTTCTACATTATGGAGTCAAAGTGTTATAGTAGTTAAGGGTGCAAGTTCTGGAGTCTGACATCCTGCATCTGAAATCTGTCTCTGCTATATAACAACATACTGCTTTTTCATCTGGAAATAGTGAATATTGATACATAGGTACTAAGATTGGCATAAAGACTAAATCCTTGGCTCATAAATATTGTTCTATATGACTGTTTACTGATAAACAGATACAATTATTCTCTCACATAACTATTTTTACTGTTTATTCCATTATATTTTTGATATTTAACTTTGCTTAGTGTTTTACATTTTACTATCCTAAGTGTGCCATATAAGTAAAAATTTATATTTTTTCAAAAGAAATGTTTCCTCTTTAAGGATAGGTAATAGTTTTTAATATCTTTGTCTTAGTTACTGGAGAGCCAAATGCTTAAAGCTATATGTCTTATTAAATATCTATTAAGCTGAATTACATTATAAATCAAATAAATCATAATATAGAATATTTATGTATCTGTGTTTATGTCTGTATGTATTACCTATTGCATACTAGAAATTGTCTCACAATTGAGCAGCTTTAAATAACATGTGCACTTATGATCTGGCCATTTCTGTGGGTTAGTAATCTTGACACAGATAAGCCAGGTCCTCTACTTTAAGATCAATCACAAGGTTGCAATTAAGGTCTTGTATAGGGCTGCAGACCCATCTGAAGGCCAGTTTTGAAAGGACTCACTTCTAAACTCATTCATATACTTGCTGGCAAGATTCAGTTCATCATAGACTATTGGATTGAGGGCTTCAGTTCCTGGCTGGTGATGGTCCAGAGGCTGCCTTCAGCTGCTCACTAGGTGTGATTCACCAGCTTTATCAGAATAAGAAAGTGAGGAAAAACCAGGGAGAGAGTACTAGCAAGATGGAAGTTACAAACTCTTATATTACAAAGTCATAGCCATACTCTTATTTATTCTAAGTGGCTAGATGCAGCCAATTTGCAAAGTGGGGGTTTGATTATACAAGAATATGAATGCCAGGAATTGTTGACCATTGGGAGCCATGCCAGAAGTTGCCTACCACTGTACATATTGGTGTAGCATTTGTAAAATAAGTGGCCAGAGAGTGCTTAATAGAACCATTCTTGTAAAGCATTCTCAAAATCTAACCTGCATTCTGGAAAACTCCCTAGAGTTTTTGATTCAGCAGGTCTGATGTGGGACTTTATAACAAGCCCTCAGCTGATCATGTTGCTGCTGGTTTGGGATCAAACTTTGAGAAATCCTATTTTAGAGGATATAACATGATTTACTGCACAAGGATAACCAAAACTCACTTCTTACCGTAAGTTCATTTGTTAGCCAATCTGGCAGTCCTCCTTTTCCCTGCTGGGATAACTATATCTGTTGTCATGTGTGGCCATTTCTGAAAAAGACATTAAGAAGGTTTCTTCTGCTGGGAGCTTTTTTTCTTTACTAGCTCCTTTATAGATTGGTAGACAAATGGGGATCCAGGGATTTTGTAGGGTGCTAAAAAATTGTAGACAACCCTTGTCTAGAGTTCTCAGAAAAATTGACACTTGGGAGGAACATTGAAGAGCAGAAGGATTTTGAGAGACAGAGAAGGAGAGTCATTGAGTGGCCTAATAAAGCCATTCTTTTCTTATCCATTGCAGCACATTCTTCATTTCCACATAAAGAAAGAAACCTAAAAGACCAATTAACACCCTGGAAAGCACTTTGGAATTGCTTTCTAAACTTGGTGTAATGAAAACAAATGGACATTTTGATTAAATAGATATCATTAGGATGACATGTTATGATCTCAACCCCTGGTTTAATGATCTAATTAAGACCAAGAAAAATTCATTATGGACTCTCATTCAAATAATTCATTTTACAGAGCAAAAAAAAAAAAACCACCACTATCTATTTTTTTTAGGATAGGAAGACTGTCCTCAATGATTGAAGAAAATAAATTTAAGCCTGGGAACTTTATAACTATCTTTATTTCAAAGACAGAAAAGAAGCAAGAAGAAGGGGAAGAGGAAGAGAAAAAGGAATAGGAAAAAGAAAATATCAATGGAAAGCACAAATTAGTGGGAAGAAAAGAGCCTAGGCCTTCAATGCATTTTTGCCCTCAACCATTCCTTGCTATATTTACCTCAGCTTGTCCATTGCAATAGGAGAAATAATTGGGTGATGAAGTGGATGGACTAAGATAAATACAACCATATATGTTTTTGGAGGTGTGTTATCATATCAAGGGGGTTAATACAAAGCAGAAAGTGAGAAAGCAGGTGAAAGAGTATAAGAATTGCACATGGGAGATCAGGAGAAGCAGCAATAAGAAACAGAGGTAATAGCATGGGAACTGGACAGTTCACTTTATGTATCAATTTGACTACCCTAGGGAGTCTCCAGATAGCTGGTAAAACATTATTTCTTGATGTGTTTGTGAGGGTGTTTGAGGATGAGATTAGCATTTGAATCAGTTGACTGAATTAAAGAATAAATATACCAGGATGCCTGGGTGGCTTAGTTAGTTAAGCATCTGACTCTTGATTTTGGCTTAAGTCATGATCTCATGATTCATGAGTTAAAGCCCTGCTTTAGGCTCCATGCTGTCAGCATGGAGCCCACTTGGCATTCTCTCTTTCCCTCTCTCTCTCTCTGCCCCTCCCCTGCTTGTGCTCACATGCTCACTCTCTCAAAAATAAATAAACTTAAAAAAAAAAAAGAATAAGTTTTCCATTACCAATGTGGATGTGTATTATCCAATCCATTGAGGGCCCAAATAGAACAAAATGGTGGAAAGCAATCTCACTCTCTCTCTTCTTGACCTGAGACATTCGTCATTTTCTGCTCTCAGACATTGGATCTTCTGGTTCTCAGGCCTTTGGACTCCAGTACTTATGTTCTTAGGTTTTTAGTCTTGGTTAGGCTGGGAGATACACATCAGCTCCTTGGTTCTTAGGTCTTTGGACTTAGACTGAATTATACTACTAGCTTTCCTGGTTCTAAAGCTTGCAGAAGGCATATCATGGCACTTTTCAAGCTCCAGAATTGAATGAGCCACTTCTTATAATAGATCTCTTTATCTATCTATCCATCCATCCATCCATCCATCTATCCATCCATCTATTGGTTTTGTGCCTCTGGAGAACTCTGACTACAAATACCAAGAGAAAAGGGAAAGGGACTGCACTAAAATGAAAGCATGAGGCATCTATGAGGTTCTTACAGAATTAAACACGTAGTTTTCTTGGAGATAGTGTTTCCCCACGAAAAGTTGAGTATCAGTGAAGCCTATAATCAAAGAATTCTGAATTCACAAAGTTATTGCATGTCTCTTGGCTGAAGGCTACACTTAAATATATGAGAAAGAGAGAGAGGGAAAGAGAGAAACTTTTAGATCATTGAGTAGTATTCATCGAGAAGACTTTAAGATCAATTCACCTAAAAACTTAAAAACAAAAGTTTAACAACATTGCCTGTGGCTTTGCCAATGGCAGTCCATCTACTGTATTATATCAGGGGACACAGAAGGGGGGTTACATCTAACTGTTGTCAGTCTTCTTTCTTGTCACTTTGAACATAATACTTAGAGCCAACCCATTTGACCCTTCCTTTTTTACTTAGGCTTAGCTGTGTGAACTGTTAGGACCTCAATCATATGAACAGGGAAGGGGTCCTGTTGAAGGGGTCCTGTTCAAGGAGGTTGAATTGGACAGAATGATGAATAGGGAAATTAATCTAGTTATAGATGTGGCCCCTTAATTGTAGCCAACTAATATACAAATTCTGTGATTTTTTTCTTGATTAGATAAAGTGTTAATGTCTGAGAGGACTGAATACAGATAGTGTAGTCCAAATGGTAAGTAATACTTAAACCAATCTTGATACTGTATTCTATTATGAGTATAAATAATGACTTTGTTCAGGGACTGGGTATGATCAAATTTGATGAGATTCTTATGAAAATTAAGCAGAATGACAAAACCTCTACTCTTAGAAGAGAAGTATACACAGAAAACAAGGACAAAAGCTGAATAAAAATAATTGGGCCATAGTGACAGGAAAGTTGAAGGTTGTGACTTACATACTCACAGGTGCCAAGGTTTTACCACTGGCATGGTGGGCTAGATCTAGAGGCTACTGTTTACAGCTTGCTGATATCTGTTTTGCCCAGTTCGTACTAGCTGGGATGGTGGAAACATTCATCAGTATAACTAACAGGATGAGTAAGGCAAAGTTTGACAGGACATACCGCCACTTTTTTGAGGTCATTGCCTCTGTTTCTTTCTGCTCATGGAGATACCTGACTCCTTTCTGCCTGACTACTAGCATAGACAGTCCCCTGTGTTGTAACATTACTTCTTCCCAGTCATAAGTATATAATCTTGTTACGACTTCCTTAACAGCCAGAATGGAGAAGAATCTTCTGTCTTTCTTGAAGAGTGTATTTGAAAGCAATATTCCCACAAAGCTTTGTGGCAGAGTAGATAAACCACAACTTCTGGAGTCAGGCAAAAACTGAGTTAAAATACTTAAATGCTGTTGGGTCTTGTATGTAACCTGAGGTTTGGTTATTTATCTCTAAACCAATATAGCATTGTCTAACTTGTGGAGTTACTGAGATGATTAAATAAGAAACAAACAAAAAAAAATCAAATGCCTGGTATACTAGCTAATACTCAACAATTATGAATTTTCTCCACTGCATCACATCTCATCTTTCTCTTTCTCTTATTTAGGGATTCATGACATTCACCTTCTTCCTGTTTATGTACTCATTTTTGTGGCTCCCTTAGCATCTTACCTTCAAGCACAATACATGTAATTGGACTTATTATACTCTAGGCTGGCAAAGTGGGTGCCTATTTGTGACTCATGGAGAAAAAATTCCATTTAACTGGGGTGTCATCACCAACCCAGATTATTGAATACCTAAAATAAATTAATCAGTTGTTGGACACAAATGGGATTTAAAAGTCAGAAATCTGAGAAGTTAAGACAGCTTTGACAATTTGTATATACCTTGAAATTTTGTTTATAACTTTTCAGGAGTAATATAAACTTTAATCCATGTCATTTCCATTTTATTGTAGAGTTAATACAAACTGGTACTTTCTAAACCTGTGATCTCATTAACTGATGTAAATATAATCTGTCTGTCCTTTCTCTTGTCAAAAGTGTTTTGTCTTTGTTATTCTGTTTGTTTGTTCTTGATGTGTTTTATTTTATTTTGTGTTGTTTGGGTTTGCCTTACAATTGTTAAAATGAAAATTGATTAAAATATCTTAAAGATGAGAATATTAATGAATAATGTTTAACATTTCTTATAGTCAAGTAATATAATGGGTCAGAATCTTTGCATTTAAGAGGCTATAGTGCTATTTGAAATGATTTTACTGACTGAACTATCTTTATATAAGGTCTGAGAGGAAGCAATTTTTAAACATTTTGAGACTATGTAAAAACATGGATTATGCCTAAGTGGTATTCACAGAGTTGAGCTAGTCCACTTCAACCAAAATATATAAATGAGGTGCCCACACCTTTCTTTGATAGGAAAGATAGTTTACTTGCAGAGATAAGCCTGTTCAGTTCAGTTCTCATAGGAACATTGATAAGAAAAAGTGAAAGCATCTGAGGTCTTAATAGATGGAAATTTGGAAAGGATCATATTGTGATATAATTTTAAGACATATGGCCATTTAATGAGGAAGGCATTTGGACTCTATACACCAAAGAAATTAGTTTTTCATAGTGATAGGTCCTCCAACATGAAGCTTTGGGGCAGAAATGCCATCAGGTTAGATAAATAAGTCAGCTCACAAATCTGGGCTTGAGCCTTCTCAGAATAGTGTCCTGTTCTTTTTTCTAATGAAAGAGGAATGAAGTACCTCTGAAGTTTAGCATTCACTCAGGTAATCCTGAGAACTCTTCTAGATGAGGTCAACATAAGACTCTTCAGCAGGAATGAGGATCTAAAATGGTAAGGGTGTAAGATAGCCTATATGAAAGTTAGTTATAAGTCCACAGGGATCATTTCAGAGTCCCCCTTTTCTAGAATTACTAGGAGAAAAACACATCAAAAATTATTGATTTATTGGCATAAAAGCTTAGGTCTGACTATGTCAAATATACTCAGAACATAATATTTATGATATCCCCCTCACAATGTATAGTTATATGTTAATAAGGAGGGAAATTACTATATATTGCTTCATAGATTGGGTTGAATGGTATGGCAAAGAATAAAGACTGACTTATTCCCATAAAATATTTGAGTAATTGCTGGTTAGCAAATATACAATTTTTCTAAGGCACCATGTATCCAACAAAAATGTGATGCATGGTACGTGTGAAATTCTAAATTTTCTAGCAGTAACATCAAAAATATCCAAAGAAACAAGTAAAATAATTTTACAGTTAAACAATCTGTTGAGATGATAGTAAGTTTACATTCTGTTTTAAAAAATAATACTGCATTGAGGGGCACCTGTGTAGTTAAGCATCTGACTCTTAATATCAGCTTAAGTCATGATCTCATGGTTGTGAGATCAAGCCCCACATTAGGCTCCATGCTATGCATGGAGCTTGCTTAAAATTCTCTCTCTCCTTCTCCCTCTGCCTCTCTCCTGCTCGTGCATGCTTGTGAGTGTGTGTGCATGAGCTCTCCCTCTCTCAAAAAAACAAAAAACAAAACAAAACAAAAAACAATATTGCATTGAGATCTCTCTACCCTTTACCCATTTTCCCCACAGATAAGATCTTATAAACCTTGAGTACAATATCACAACTGGGATATTAACATTGATACAATTCATCAATCTTATTATTAATTTCCCAGTTTTACTTTTATTCATATATATATATATATGTGTGTGTGTGTGTGTGTGTGAGAGAGAGAGAGAGAGAGAGAGAGAGAGAGAGAGACAATTTAGATTTTTGCAGAATCAACCTACAACAATTAGATCACCAACAGGATCCCTCCTACTGCCTTTTTATAACCATAACCATCTCCCCCTAACTCCTGTGTCCCACATTCCTAACCACTTGTAACCAGTAATCTATTTTCCATTTCTATAATTTTGCTTGGTAAAATTAGTTTTAATGACATTTTATTTATTGTAATATATCTAAACTATTACCATTTCAATGTATAATCAATATAAAAATATAAATGAGATATTCTATATTCTTCATGTAATAGTAAGTCTTTGAAATCTCAGGTGTATTTTATACTTACAGAACATATCAATTTGCACTAGTGACATTTTGATTGTTCAGTAGCCACATGTATCTTGTGCCTACTGTATTAGCTCAGGCCTCAGGGATAAATGTTTGCCCTTGAATTGTCCATGTCATTCAATGTAGAGGTTTTAGATTCAGGGAAATATAAAAAGCTCAGTGTATTTGACACTTAGAAACGACCTGAGTATTTGGCATTGGAGGAATGGTGAAGTAAAATATTGTACAACATCTTTGGGAGATATTATGGACATTAAAACTGTTTGCAAAGAAGACAAAGTAAACTGATGGAGGATGACCAACAATCCCATTTTTCCTGAGACTGAGAGGTTTCTTGAGATGTGAGACCTTCATTGCCAATAATCAGATGGGAGCCCCAAGTTGATAGGGAAAATTCTTAATATAGTAGAAGTTTTACATGTATATAAATAACATATATTGTGCATATATGTATATATGCATAGATATGTAAACTTTATATATGTATAATATATATTATAAAGAGAATGACAACACTATTCATTAAAAAGCATTTTCCAAAAAAAAAAACAGTAGATAATAATTTCTAAAAATTCCGGGTGAGGTATGTTAATAAAATTTAACTTTGCAGAGCAAGCATAGAACAGAAAGGAATTTGGGGGGGGGTCTCGGTTTTTTCATTATAAAATTACAAATGGAAGTAGATGATCTCTAATATGCCTTTTAGTTCTAAAATTATAAAATAAATAAACCCAAAATTACTGTGGAGAACTCTAGAAGTGATTTAAATATTTACAAAAATGTTCACAGAAGATGTGGGAAGTAAATATGACTTTGAAAGATGGGAGAATTTTGTCTACGTGAATAGAAGACAAGAGATAATCTCAAGCAAAGGAGTGGTAGTTAACAAGTCACAGTAACAAAAACAATAAGGTCCTTATAGGGAACACTTCAGGCAAGGAAAATTATTTTTAAAAAAACTTTATTGATCACCCTTAAAGCATTCCTCACTGTATTAGTAACTGAGTAAGTGAGCACTTTTCATTTGCCAAAAACATTATAAACAGAAGTTATCAGTTGAAGAGAAATGATCACTTATATTAAAACATGCTAGTGTTCTACATTGCATATTATTTAAAACCTTTATCTGATATAAACTCTAGGTAGTAAATTGCATTCAATGCTGTGGGGGATGTGTAGAGGGGAAACTTGCCTTTTGTTGTGTCCATTTTAAAAGGCTAGTTCTTCTAGTATATCATTGTCCAGTTAGAACTCATGTTTGCCTCTAAAAAGGGCCTTGATACTGATAACAATCACAACAAAAGATTCACTGATATGTGGCCACTCTTTTACTGATTCTATGAATTGATGGTGCTCAGTTACGTCTCTGGAAAGGCAAACAATAAAATAAAATAAAATAAAATAAAATAAAATAAAATAAAATAAAATAAAAATAAATTCACAGAGAGACTTGATCATATAGATAGGCTCTGAAATCTGAAATCATTTAGGGGGGATCATTTACGGGATTCCAGTGGAGGACAAGGAACAGAGTGATTGAGCAATGTCCCAGATCTGGAATGAGTTGGAAATGTGAGATAATGAAAAGACTGGCTTCTCTACATAGTTGGAAATGTAGCGTAGGACCAATTTGAGGAATGTCACAACAATCTGAATAGTTTGGGATTTATCTTTTAGGTAAGAAGAAAGACTTATATATGAAGTGACATGTACAAAGTAGCATTTACCCTGAAGCTAGTTTAATGTACTGCTTATTTCTCAAAGCAGAAACATTCTTCTCTTCATTATCCATTAAACTTTACAGGAAAAGTTATGCTTCTAAAATAAGCTCCTTTGGCCATCATTTTATCTTTCGATGAGAACTTTGTACTCAATAAATTCCTCAGTTTGGGAATAAAATGGCTCTATTGACAGGAAGTTTCCACTTCATTTATTTTGCTTACAATATTTTGACCAAGTTGAGCACTTAAAAGCATCGAGGTATATTTTCAAATATAATATTAAACAGTGTATTCTTGACCTTGCAAAGTATAATTAGTAACAGGCAACACAGATCCAAGTCATAATCATTTACATAAAAAGTTAATTCACACACATCTGAAAATTCAATTTAAATATCTCTATTGAAGCCCAGATCACCAGTTGCTATTTGAGGCAACAGGTCAGGCTTAGAATTCAGATACCAATAACAAAAAGAACAGAACTGAAATCATACTGTATCTCTACATATTCAATATCTAAATGAAAACTTAAGTAAAAAATCCACTTGTGTGGATGGTCCATCTTTCAACAACACAAATTCAAAAAGTGAAAATTAAAGAGTAACGTGGATTCTCTTATAAAATAAAAGAAAGTTCTAATTAAATTCAGAGTAGACAAAATAAAAATACATGGCTATTGCTAGATGGAACAACAATGAGAGAGATGTCTCTAATATTCCATTTCGAAGAGAATTTCCTTCCAATTTTCTAGAATATCATGGTTCAATGCCTGTATAACCACATATACTCATTCAAGAATTTTGTTAACTCATGTATTCAAATATGAATTAAACACTATGTCTCAGGCATTGCACAAGGTGTGAGGATACAAGGATAAAATACCATTTATCTGAACTTTGACTAGGGTGTAAATTCTGAATAATTAAATCCTATGGTCAGAAATGTCTAGATTTTTTTTTTTTTAATTTTTTTTTTTCAACGTTTATTTATTTTTGGGACAGAGAGAGACAGAGCATGAACGGGGGAGGGGCAGAGAGAGAGGGAGACACAGAATCAGAAACAGGCTCCAGGCTCTGAGCCATCAGCCCAGAGCCCGATGCGGGGCTCGAACTCACGAACCGCGAGATCGTGACCTGGCTGAAGTCGGACGCTTAACCGACTGCGCCACCCAGGCGCCCCATAGATTTTTAAAGTTTATTTATTTATTTTGAGAGAGAGAGCATGCACACGTGAATGGGGGAGGGGCAGAGAGAGAGAGAGAGAGAGAGAAAGAGAGAGAAAGAATCCCAAGCAGGTTCCACACTGTCAGCCCAGAGCCCGACATGGGGCTCTAACTCATGAACCATGAGATCATGACGTGAGCCAAGATCAAGAGTTGGGCACTTAACCGACTGACCTACTAAGACACCAAGAAGTGTCCAGATTTTTAGTGACAAGACATAGATGAGTGAATTGGACATACATACAATAATGACAACTCTGTCCTTAATCTGCAGAAACAAGCAATAGAAATTTTATTATTTGCTTGTCCAGCTACTTACTGACCTAGCTTGAGAAGTATCTTACAACGAAACCTTTGGGATGCCTACCCAAGATTCACATTATTTCTTTGCAAACTACCCATTTCAACCCATAAAACAGACTCCTGTTGCAATGTGGACAATTTGACTGTCCTTTCTTGGCCATATCTGATTAGACCGGACAAGGACACCTGACATAGAAAAAGCTAATCCATTAGATAGGCTGAGTCAGTCAAATTCTCTCTTCTAGGAATTTCTATTGAGCCCAAGAAATAGCTCAGTTAGCTATGGCAAGAAACTTATGAGAATAGTAGAGTTGAGAATTGAATAGTCATGCTTGGGTTATGGTAAAGTGTAAGAGCAAATACTCTATAGGAACAAAGAATACAAACAAAAGTGAGAAAGCATGTTTCTACAAAGCCATATTTCTGGTAGTCAAAATGGCCTCTGGCCTTTAAGTCATTGTTAGTTCAAACATATAAAGAAAGGGTAGTTAAGTCTGCAGTCAAGAGAGAAAGAAAATCTGGTGCTGGATACTGTGTGCATAGTGTTATTACCTGTGACCATTAAATGTTATTAATGAACTTAAGCAGGCTGTGGAAATAATGCTTCTCTAGCTGTTTTGTTTTTGTTTTTTTGGTTTTCTGTTTTTTTTTTTTTAATGAAGAATTTTCCACAATATCTCTAGGATTGAATCTCTTGGTTCACGGTGTCATTCCTGTGAATGGTGACAAAGCCATCCTCACCAAACAAAAATATTTCAAGTATGTACATGTGTATCAAATATATTTTGTACTGCCACAGTAGAACAAGGAGAGAACAAAAATTTACTCATAAGCAAGCATGAACTCTACATTTGGAATACTTATAGAGTGAAAAAAATTAGGTCTTGGCTTTCTATAGAAGAAAGTTACTCTTAAGGAACTTTGGGGTTCCAAAATCCAGGTGTGTTGAGTTTCCTTCACATGGAGCTATATGGTACCATCTGTTCCAGGACCAAAGAATTTCATCTCAAGCTATTTATTTTCCACTTAAGGATGAATGAGGGAGTGGTTTAAAAGTTTTCTGGGTAATGTGATGACAGACTAGGCAGTGATTCCAGTTCTTTCTCTGCCTGGGCTAAGAGGTTGATTTTGATGAGCTTGCCAAAGGACGTAGACACTTCTCCTCCTCCAAACATCTGTGGGTGATCCATTCCCCCCACCCCAAAATGACAGTATATGTCTTCCTGCTAGCTGGCTGGAGAGCTAGTGTGCCAGACTCTCACAGCTGTGGGGGCACAGCTGACAATCCATCTTCAAAATGCACCACATGCCAGTTGTTTGGATCAAGGTAGCTTGGAAAAGTCACTTCTTAGGAAGAAAACTTTATCTGTGAGAAGATTTTCTCATAAGGAGTACATTTCTGCTTTTCCCTCAACTTCTGGACATATGAGGACATCAGAGTATAAAATAATTACCTTGTCTTTGGGGGTTCTTCCTATCAGCTTTAATTTTTTTTTGTCCTTGTTTTTTTTTTCAATATATGAAGTTTATTGTCAAATTGGTTTCCATACAACACCCAGTGCTCATCCCAAAAGGTGCCCTCCTCAATACCCATCACCCACCCTCCCCTCCCTCCCACCCCCCATCAACCCTCAGTTTGTTCTCAGTTTTTAAGAGTCTCTTATGCTTTGGCTGTCTTCCACTCTAACCTCTTTTTTTTTTCCTTCCCCTCTCCCATGGGTTTCTGTTAAGTTTCTCAGGATCCACATAAGAGTGACAACATATGGTATCTGTCTTTCTCTGTATGGCTTATTTCACTTAGCATCACACTCTCCAGTTCCATCCACGTTGCTACAAAGGGCCATATTTCATTCTTTCTCATTGCCACGTAGTACTCCATTGTGTATATAAACCACAGTTTCTTTATCCATTCATCAGTTGCCTATCAGCTTTTAACAGCATAACTGAATCACCTGGCTGAGAACTTTGCTTAGCATTCCTTACCTTTAATAAAAGCTTCTTAATTTTCCAGTGCATGTTGACAGCTGGATACTTTGAAAGTTACAGCTATCCTCCATAAAAATTTCCCCCACTTTTGCTTACCAGGAAGAACATTAATAAATAGATACTTACTTCTGCCAATGAATAGATGCTAGGTGTTCATTTAATCTATTAGTTGCCATTTCAAATTCTATGATATATTTTGAGGGAAATTCCATATATTAATATGTTTTAAATATTAATGTAAATATGGTATAAATCCATTTAGCAAAATGTGTCCTAAGGCATCCAATCAGGTAACAGGGTATATATATATATATATATATATATATATATATATATATATATATAAAATACATATATATATATAATACGTATAGTCAAATACTGTGTATATGCATACAGGCATATAAAGACACATGTGTACTCTGTAACTATGTACAAAAATACTATCTTATTAAGTAACATGACTCTAGTTCTAAGTATATGACTAATCTGAAGGTTTTACATAGATTTCTATGACAATATCTCTATACCCCCTTTTTAGCATTCCTAAATGGATGCAGAGGGGCAAAGAGCAGAACTCTGATGTGATTTTCATGCCTTTAAGTATGGCTGACTTCATAAGATTGACAAATTGTCATTTCCTTCAATTAACCACTCCTTTGAGGGAATTGATGGATTACACCCAATGAAGGCCAATTACTTCTCCACCCAACAAATGATCCTCCTTAGAGGGCTTTTTGATTTACCTTGTGAATATGGTTTCCCTGGTTCACATCTCATACTATCTATAAATAGATCACTGATGTCTAGTGCACATTTATTAATAGAATAAAAAATGTAATACGCTTGTAATAAAATAAGCATTTTATATTCTGATGTAACTTTTTTTAATTTGAAAAATTAATAATTTGTAAATTATCATTGTTCCTGGCACACAGTAAGAGTTCAGCAAACGTTTGTTTTTGTTTTATTAATATTATGAGGCACCGCATTAGCCATATCAAAAAGGTCAAATCTAAATGTTTTGCTTTCTCTATATTCAGGAAAATGCTGAGCAGAGGGACTGAGCAAGAGCTGAGTATGCTCCATAGAGCTACCCATCAAATGGCATGTAGGGACCTACAAGCTTCATATTGGAGTGTAAATGAGGAAAAAGGCCAGATTTTGGAAGACAAATAGGCAAATGAGTTGTTTTTCAGTAGATCTGTCTAGAAATTATTAGTTCAAGAGATAGAATAAAAAAGAGGCCATTCATAGTAGCTGATTTAAAAAAGTTGCAGTTATTGTTTTCACCTAAACAGTAGCATTGCTTCAGTGGCCGAATCTTTAAAAATAAATGCCGTGTTTTAATATATAAAATCTATTTGTTGCTAATGAAAGAATTTTATTTATGTTTTGGAGTTTTGAATGAGATATCATTTGAAGATGGCATAGTTTAAAATATTTGAAAAACACTAGTGTAAAGACTAATGTATTTACCACACAATACAATTACTGTACTAGAAATGTGTGTGCATAGGGTGTGACATTAAAGCAAGGCATAAGTACACTTCTTTGTGTAATTTAAATAAAAAGAGAACATCTACCTCTGTGTTTACACAGGTCAAGATAATAAAATATGAATTTAGAGAGATTATTATCTAAACAAATAATATACATATAAAATATGTGGTATATGAATATTTTGACATTAAAGATCAATTGGAAGTGGGGCTACTTAGGTAGGTAGGACTTTTGAGATTAGTTCTAGTTGATTTGCTAAGGGCAACAAATTTTTGTGTTGGTGGATTCATAATTACATCTCAAAACAATTCCCACATATTATTTCTTCTGTTCCTCAAAACCCCACAATATGTAGAATATTTATAATTAAATTAATTTTGGATGAGTAAGTACAGCTATAGAAAATATACATTGCTTACCAGAGTTTACACAGCGATTTTCTTTCTAAAGACATGTAGAAAAGTCCTCAGGAGCTGGAATGGGGCAGCTATTTCCCCAGGGACATCTTCCCTTCAGAAGTGAAGAGTTCTGCTTTGCCCAACCTGCATTGGCAATGCCTGCTTAATGTACTGTTTTTCCCTCTCTAGTCACTTTTCCAGATAGCATCTGTCAAAAGCAGCCTTGGACAAAGCTCAGAAGGAAACATGTGTATGCAAATCTTTTTCTTTGGAGAAGAGAGCAAGGGAGGGGATATGTATGGCTTGGGTATCTCTGTTCTCCGAATGATAACTCTATCTTGATTTTGAGCTCTCCTTGGAACAATGAAGGATATGATCTAAAAGAAAGCTTTTCCCTCTTAGGCTGACCTACAAAAAGAGTCACTGCAGCAAACTCCCAGTGAAAGGAAAGTGTCCTTTTCCTTTTGACTGATAAGGAATTCACAATATTTTCAGAATAAGCGGTGGTTCTTTATTGTCTTCGTTAAGCGTATGATAAACGCGTGTAGGGCTTTAAGAAGACGAATAAACAGAAGAGACAGGGCCACAGGGACTTGCTTAGGAGAGAAATGGGCTGCCATTTGAGGAAGGGGGAAAATAGTTACAAAGGACCTTCTCTTCAGAAAATGATCCTTCTTTAGTATGTTGATAAACTTGACTATAAGAAAAGCTGCTTTCCTTCTCTAGCAGTTTATTTCCTGTAATCATCTTTGATGGAACAGCTGATCCACATACTTACCTCAGGTATTATCTAAGTGGAGATTGAATTACTTTTATACTACCAACAAATGTAAAAAAAATAAAAGAAAAAATACAAAACCTTTATTTGCAACATCATTTTATTTCCTTATGCCTGTTTGGAATAGTAACTACTTATTTTAATCCTGTTTAAACTGGCTTTCCATAAATATACTAAATATAAGACTTAAACACTTAGAAAGAATTGGAAGATGCCATTGAGCAAAGTTGCACTCATTATCTAACCAAAAGAAAAGAACTTTGGAAGAAAAAAAAAACACAAATGGCAAGACTTTGAAGAATCTAGTTGTTATCTTTTCCACTCTGGTGATTTTAGACTCCCCCACCAAATTGAAACACCATTTTCTGAACAATAATGTAATACATTTTTGACATCACAAAAGAATGCTTTTAAGGCATAAAAAATGCATTTCCCTTATGTAATCAAAAACAAAACCCTATAAATTATAATGCAATGAACAGTCCAATTCCTCTATTGAATGTATTTAAACGATATGTGCTGATTAAGTTCTTAGTCATTTGTGTTAACTGTCTAGTGAAAGCTTTTTGAATCTGGTTTAACCCATATGAAATGCCCTAGTGATAGGTCTCAAATAAAAAGAGAGGAGGAAATTAATCCTAGGCTTTGTCCCCTTATATATTTTAATAAATGCTGCTGCATGTTTTTAATACATTTATGTTTTACACAGAATGCCAAATGGTTTCTTTTGAATGAAAAAGCCAAAAACAAATTACACTTTAAAATGTAAGACAATTCAACAATATAAGCAGTATTTTCCCAAAGATGTGTTTTCTGTTTCTTAATAACTCTTCATAGTAACTTCAGCTTTACATAGAACTAGGCTTTGCCAAAAGTTTTCACGATATTGTTTTTCCCCCCTTTTCCCTTTCTGCATTCCTGAGATCATCTTAAGATTGTCTTGTGCATTCTTACATTAATAGGTTCTACTTCTTTAACATAGTGATTTGTAAGTTGATAGGGACATTTGCTAGATTTTCCTGTGAAATCTCTTTACACAGAGAGAAACCCAAAATAAAATAAAGAGAAGACCCCACAATATTATTAGCAGGGATGCACTTAACAGAATACCAGAACACTGCAGTAGTCCATGAGGTGACTATTTCTGGGGCATCTTTAAATTAAGATGAAATAAAGAGAGCTGGCAACCAAAAATAATTAAAATAAAATAAAGAAGACTGCCCATAGATGGTGCATCCAGATTCTAGTTGCCAACACTCTGGCTTAAGTAACAGGAACAGAGGGAGAGCTATAATGTAGATTCAATTCCCATACATAAAAAATGTAATTGTTTATGGGAAACAAAAATACAGCCAGCTCAGTTGATTATAGTTTAATAAGTCTTCTGAAATAGAAAATTAAGCAGGAGGCACCTTTCAATGATTGATGTCTGCTTCCCGGTAAACTGGTAAAGTGGAAATGAAACGTACAATAAAAGCAGATATGTAGAAGGAAAAGCAGATGGGGACAATTAAGACCACACTCATGGGCTCTGTGACTTGGGACAGATCATTTAACACCTTGGGTCTCATTCTTGTGTTGTTTTGTAATATTATCTAACCATGAAGATTTCTTCAAACACTAATCCCACCCTTTCCTGGGAAGCCAAATGAAAACTGAAACCCTTCCTGGAGCTAAGCCTCAATCCCACTATAGGGGTAGGGATTTGGGGTGAGAATCATAGTTCAAACGACATGGAATGATGGTCTTCTCCAAATCAAAAGCCATGCCATAACCTTTCTTTCTCAATGCTAGAAATATTTTGCCCATCTGTAGTTTTTCAGTCTAGGGAATGTGCTGTAAGTCTATCTATTTTAACAATTTAGATGACTTTGAAGCAGGTAAAATCATGTCATTTCCCTTGCTTATTCATTCTTCTGTTCTAGTAACTTGTCCTCTACCTTGTTTCTTTCACCAATTCCCCAATTTTTCCTGGTTTTGATACCTGAATTTACAAGTTAAATGTGGTATGTATTTAAGAGAAATCCTGTTTTAGGAGATACTAAAACAGGTCTGTTTTCAGTAGTAGTATAAAAGAGCTACTGTTCTTTTAAAAAAGGACTAATAGAACTAAAATACAGCATTTTTTAAAACAAAGATTAGAAGTAGAAGAAAGTAATCAATTGGTGACATTTTGCATATGCTAATGTGCCCTATGCTCCTTCCCCTTTAAATTAATGACTTGCTGATATGCTAATACACAACTAGTCTTATCGACTATCATTCATTGAACATGTATGTCTCTGTTAGGAACATGAGCTCTGAAGCCAGACCACTTGGGTTGGAGTCCTCACTGTGCCACTTAATGCCTTCAATTATTTATCTTCATTGTGTCTTATGTCCTATTCACAGTATAGAGGGGGATAAAAATAATAATACAGAATTTATAAGTTGTTCGGAATATTTAATACTGTGATACTTGTAATATATTTAGCACTATGCCTGATGCCAAAGCAATATGAATTACCTTTATTCATAACTATAATATTAATGTTATATAATCAACATAATTATTAATGTTATTAAATATATTGTATACTTGGTATTAATAATTATATTATTATTGATTTTTTGTCATTAGCTACTATTATCAATAACTTACTGTCTTTCAGATTTTTTTTACATTATATAAATTTGCCATGTATTATTTATTTTACTGATATTATTTTAACTAATCTTCCCTTGAACCCTCCAAGTTAAATACTAGACATGAGATAATTGAAGTATAAAGAAATTAAGTAAAGTGTACAAGGTTAAAGAGTAAATGGTAAATCTCAGATCTATTCATAAATTCTCCTCTGTCTTGTCTTCCTTTGAGTTCTCTCTGGTTAGCCTGCCCCTCATAATAATCCACACTTGCCTCTCCACCTAGAATTGTGGACCACATTAGTGAACCTATCTAATTTCCAGAGCTATGTCCTTTAATATCTGGCTTACCCAATTTTGCTGGCTCTCAGTCTAAAGGCATAGGAAAAGTAATGTTAAGGTGTCATTTCTCAGCCCTCTAGAAGTACTTAGGTAGCTGTTTTTTAACTCTTTCAGAAACTCATGCCTGTAAGGGGCCACTATTTATAAATAAATTCTTAAATTCTAGTGTACTTTCAGAAGATATTGCTACACACTCACACACACACACACACACACACACACACACACACACACTTCAAGTTATTTTTAGCCTATGTATTAGGCTGTAAGGGTAGAAATTTGGGGGTGAATATTTGCTCCTTATAGATAATCTATTCCATTCCTGAAAATATTCCATATTCTTGAATATATCTTAAACATGAGATTATATAAAGTAACCACCATAATCCTGATAAATAGAAAACTTTCAAAATAGTTTATTTCAACTCTTCTTGTTCAATACCTAAATAAAAATGAGCAGCCATAATTTCTCTGCTCTTTCAAATTCTATGATATTTATTTATTTATTTATTTATTTATTTATTTATTTATTTAATTTTTTTTTTTTTTTTCATTTTTAGTTAGGTGACAACCACTGATCTAGCCACCTCTTTCCTTGTTCCTGGCTTGGAAAATATGGGAATCCCTAGCATTTCTTGAGGCATGATCACTTCTCCCTGTGTTGTAACCAGTATGTGGTTGCAAATACACATTTCCCTCATTCACACATTATGTTGCCACTGAATGCTGCAGCCCTTTAATCAGTATTTATAGAAACCACACATCTTCGATTTTTTTCACTTCAGTGCAACCCCCTTTCTTTGTTCTTTTGTTTGTTTTAGTGGTGATAAAATAAACATAAAATTTACCATTTTACACATTTTAAAATATTTATATTGTAGTATAACATCACCGCTATTCATATCTAGCACTTTTTCATCTTTCAAAACTGAAATTCCATAATAATTAAACAATTCCCCATTTTATCCTCCTTCCATCATCAGGAAACCACCATTCTACTTTCTGTCTCTATGAATTTGACTACTCCAGTTACCATAGAATCACACAGAATTTATCCTTTTGTGATTGACTTATTTCACTTAGCATAATGTCTTCATTATTGATGTTGTTCATTATTCTTCATTTTATTCTTACTGTTTAATATATCTACCTCAGGTTGAATAGCATATCATTTTATTTATATAACACATTTTGTTTGTCCATGTGTCAGTTGATAGACATTTGGGTTATTTCTATTTTTTGGCTATTCTTTATGTTTTAAGCATTCATCCATGGACATTGTGTTAATCATATAAATTCAAAGTTATGGACCCTTTCAAAAAGATCATTTTCTGGACAGACTTACTCTCCTTTATATATATATAATATATATATATTATATATATATAATATATTATATATATAAATATATATAAATATATATATTTATATATAAATAATATATATAATGTTCTCCTTTATATATATATATATATAATATATATATAATGTTTATATATATATAATGTTATATATATATATATATATATATATGTTTTTTTCCTTATGGACAGTTCCTCATCATAATGTTCCTCTTCTATCAGTCTAAAAGTAATCATTAATAATAAAAACAATAAACAATATGAAGTTCAGTGCCAGTTGAATTGCCAAGCCGTTTTGAGGAACTCTCTCATTGAATTTTTTTAAAAATCCTATGAGGTGGATACTTATACTCATGGATACCAATAATGAGGAAACAGAAGGGCAGAAAAGTTAGATCTTCAAGGTCATAGAGCTAGTGATTATGAGTGTGAAACAATGAAATTATTTAAGCTCCTTTTTGGATCAATATAACATGATAAAATATCATGCCCAGAGGTTTACTCATACATGAAAATAGATAGGAATGCCAGTCATGTGAAGGAAGTGGCAGGAAGCTCTACTGTATGAAAAACAATGGAGAGGGCTTTATGCCCACCCATTCCACAAACAATGTCTCTGACCTCAATAAGTCACTTGAACTTTCTGAGCTTCTCTCTTTTATGAAAAGATATCATGTTGAGCCATGTCATTTTCAAAGTTCACTTCAGATCTAAAATTGAACATTTTCCCAGCTATTTCCTGCTTTTCCTGCTCATGTTAACTATGTTTTAATTGCTTATCCAACATTCGTAGGATCTAGCAAGAAGACTTCATGAAAAGTTATCAAGATGGAATTTGATGATTTGGTCCATGATTTTTAATGGCACATCCAATCTTGAACAATTTAATAGTCCAACAATATGACTATATTTAATCAATTGCAACATTAAAAAATATGTCCAATTTTAGCTAATATATTAGCTAAAAATATAAACAATTACAATAATTTATACCAACATGTGAGGTATATTCTCTTTTTTCTATTTACAAAATAAGTGACCCTCAGAAGTGTCATAGGTTCCCCTGTAATTCAGCTTAAGCATCCATCTGCTTCAATCTGGTAATCCTCTTCTATGAAATTCTATCAGGAAGAAAAATCCACCCTTCTGACAAGGGTTCCTACCTTATTCAGTGTGAATAAAACACAAATGAGAAAATAAGGAAGTTAGAATTATACATGAATGTCAGTTCAGCACTGATTAAAACCATGGTCTCATCCGAAATTTTCTGGTATGAATCATTTTGACTAAAGAATAGACCATCCACCAAAGCTATTTGTTTGCTTGCTTCTTATTTCATGTGCAGTTTACAACAAGAATCAGAGGGGGAAAATGAAATAAATATCAATGACAATAAAATCAACAATTTGCCAGACACTTCAAGGGGAAAAGCAACTGTAAATAGATTGAAAAGTGCCAGCAAAGAATTTCAATGTGCTGGTCCCTCCCTCTCTCTCTCTGATTTCAAGAATGTTCCCTCCAATTTTCTACCACTAAAGCAAAAATAATCCCTTAGGGACTTATGAACACTAATGAAGAAGATAATTTCTATTTTCAGAAGGGAATTTGATTTTTCAGATAGATAGGCAGACAGACGTAAAATAATGGAGGAAAAATAGTCTATTGAGTTAAAGTTTCATCTTCCAACTTTCTCAATGTGACTCACCTTGGAAAAGTCAAAGTTTCCTCAGCAACAAATGAAATGCTATTTCCTCAACACCCTTCAGAGTTTGCCTTAAGTGTTAAGGTACATATTAGGTACATGAAGGATTTGGAGCACCTAAACTTGTTAGTTTCCATTGTTAGCTTTAGAAATTGTATAAATCTCATTTAATAGCCCTCAAACAATGGTAAAAATAATAAGGAAATGCTGTATTGAGATAACAGAGACATTTTGGATTAAGAGAAGATAAACAGTATGCTACCTGCAGTCTCTCATTTGGAAGATTTTCTACTTCCATGAAAATGTGTTTAGAAGAAAGTGCCTCATTGATCTGTCCAGCCTCCAGTCTAAACATTCAGGTAAAGAGCAGAGACCACCTACTAAATTTTCTCCCATTTAGTAGGTTGCCTTTTCATTTTGTTAATAGTTCTATTTGCTATTTAGAAGCTTTTTAGTTTGATGTAGTCCCACTTGTTATTTTTTTCTTTGCTTTTGGTCTCAAATCCCAAAAAAATCATTGCCAGGACTGATGTCAAGAAGCTTACTGCCTATGTTTTCTTTTAGGAGTTTTATGGTTTCAGGTATTATGTTTAAGTGTTTAATTCATTTTGATTTTTGAGTATGGCGTAAGATAGTGGTCCAGTTTCAGTTCTTTGCATGTGGCTGTCCAGTTTTTCTAGTGCCATTTATTGAAGAGCTCATATTTTCCCCATTGCATATTATTGGCTTTTTTGTCATAAATTATTTGACTATATATGATGAGTTTATTTCTTGGATGTCTGTTGTGTTCTGTTGATCTGTGTTGTCTATTTTTGTGTCAGTACTACATTATTTTAATTAATGCAGCTTTATAATATGGTTTGAAGTCAAGAAACATGATTCATCCAACATTGTTCTTTCTCAAGATTGTTTTGGTTATTTGGGTCTTTTATGGTTCCATACAAACTTTAGGATTATTTGTTCTATTTCTGTGAAAAATTCCATTGGAATTTTGACAGTGATTGCATTGAATCTGCATATTTCTTTGGATAGCATGGACTTTTTAACAGTATTAATTTTTCCAGCCCATGAGTGCAATATATTTCCATTTTTTCATGTTTTCTCTCATCAATGTATTATAGTTTCTTGTGTATATGTATTCACTACCTTGGTTAAATATATTTTCAGGTATTTTATACTTTTTGATGCAATTGTAAATGATATTCATTCTTAATTTCTCTTTCTGATATTCATTAGTATATAGAAACACAACTGATTTTTGTATATGGATTTTCTATCCTGCAAATTTACTGAATGTATGAGCTCTAACATTTTTTAGGTGGAGTCTTTAGGATTTTCTAGTTTTATATATATATATATCTATATCTATCTATCTATCTATCTATCTATCTATATATATCTCATCTGCAAATAGAGACATTTTTAATTCTCTTCCAGTTTGGATTCCCTTTATTTTTCTTGACTAATTCCTCTGGCTAGGACTTCCAATACTATGTTGAGTGAAGGGGATAAGAATGGGCCTCCTTGCCTTACTCTTTTCTTTTTTTTAATGTTTATTTATTTTTGAGAGAGAGAGGGAGAGAGACAAAGAGAGAGACCGCGGGGGAGGGGAAGACAGAGGGAGAGACAGAATCCGAAGCAGGCTCCAGGCTCTGAGCTGTCAGCACAGAGCCTGACACAGGGCTCATACCCAGAAACTGTGAGATCATGACCTGAGCCAAAGTCGGAGGCTTAACTGACTGAGTCACCCAGGTGCCCCTATTTTTATCCTTAATTCTATAATTGTGGTGTATCATTGGTTGATCTACACATGTTGAGCCATCCTTGTGTGGTATATGATTTTTTAATGTATTGTTGAATTTGGTTTGCTAATATTTTGTTAAGGAGTTTGCATCTGTGTTCAAATCCATTTCTTGTAGGTAGTCCAATATGCTGGCATATAAATGTACATAATAGTCCCTTATCCTTTGTATTTCTGTGGCATCAGTTATAACATGTCTTTTATTTCTGATTTTGAGTTTTATCTCATTTTTTTCTTTGTGAGTCAAATGATTTTTTTATTTTGTTTATCTTTTCAAAACACCAGCTCTTAGTTTCACCTATTGTCTTTTTAGTCTCTATAGTTCATTTTTTTCCCCATTCTAGTATTTATTTCCTTCTTTTTACTAATTTCAGGCTTCATTTGCCCTTCTTTCTAGTTCTTTCAGGTGTAAAATTAAGTTTTTTGGGATCTTTTTTGTTTCTTGATGTAGGCATTTAACACTATGAACTTCCTTCTTAAAACTGGTTTTGTTGGATCCCATAAGTTTTGGTATGTTGTATTTCTATTTTTTATTTGTTTCATGTTTTTTTAAATTTCTTTTGATTTCTTTTTTGACCCATTGGTTGTTCAGTAGCATGTTGTTTAATCTCCACATATTTGTGAATTTTCCACTTTTCTTTTTATAATTGATTTCTAGTTTCATACCACTATGGTTAGGAAAAAATGCTTGATATGATTTCAGTCTTCTTCTATTTATTAAGACTTATTTTGTGGTCCAACATATGGAATGTCCTGGATATTGTTCCATGTGCTCTTGAGAGGAATTTGTATTCTGTTCTTTTTGGATGGAATGTTCTATAATTGTCTCTTAAGTCTTTCTGGTCTAGCATGTTATTTAAGGCTAATGTTTCCTTGTGAATTTTCTGCTTGAATGATTTATCTGTTGATGAAAGTGGGTATTAAAATCCTCCAGTATTATTGTATTTCTTTCTATTCTTCCCTTTAGATCTGTAATATTGGCTGTATATATTTAGGTACTCCTATATTGTTGCATAAATATTTGCAAATATTATATCCTCTTGTTGGTTTGACCTCTTTATCATTATGTGATGCCTTCCTTATCTATTATTATTTGAAAGTCTATTTTGTCTGATATAAATGTGGCTATACTGGCTTTCTTTTGGTTTACATTTGTATGGAATATCTATTTCCATCCCTTCACTTTATATATGTATATACGTATATGTATATATACATATATGTATATACATATATGTATACTTATATCTAAAGTGAGTCACTTGGAGGCATCATTTAAATGAATCTTCTTTCTTTCTTTCTCTTTCCCTCTTTCTCTCTCTCTCTCTCTCTCTCTCTCTCTCTCTCTCTCTCAACTTATTTGGCCACTCAATATCCTTTGATTAGAGAATTTAGTCTGTTTATATCAAAGCAATTATTGATAAGTATGGACTTATTGCCATTCTGTTAGTTGTTTTCTGGATATTTTGCAATCCTTTGTTCCTTTATTCTCTTACTCTCTTCTTTTTATGATTAGATGATTTTCTGTAATGGTATACTTAGATTCCTTTCTCTTTATCTTTTGGGTATCAACTATAGATTTTTGCTTTGTCATTACCATGAGGCTTACATGAAACTACTTATATTTATAACAGTCTATATTAAATTGATTACTTAATTTTGAATGCATTCTAAAGTTCTACATTATTTTATACCCCCTCATGTTTTATGCTTTTGATGTCACAATTTATATTTTATCCTATGTATCCATTAACAAATTATTTTATTTATAATTATTTTTACTGCTTTTGCCTTTCAATTTTTATGATAAATCTATAATTAACCACCACCTTTAAAACATTAGATAATTCCAAATTTTATTATATAGTTACCTTTACCAGATATATATAATTTCATATGTTTTTGTTACTAATTAGGGCCTTTTGTTTCAGCCTAAAGAAATCTCTTAACATTTTTTTTTAAGGCTGGTTGAGTGGTCCTTAAGGTCTTGCTTGTGTGGATAACTCTTTATTTTTCCAATTCTGAATGATAGCTTTGCTAGGTAGAGTATTCTTTGTTGACAATTTCTTTTCCTTTCGACATTTTGTGTGTATTGTGCCACTTTCTTCTGACCTACAAAATTTCTGGTGAAAAGTATGCTGATATCCTTCTGGGGCTTCCCTTTTTTATATAGCAAGTTGTTTTGTTCTTGCTACTTTTAAGATTTTCTCATCTTTAAATTTTTACAATTGTATTATAGTGTGTCTGGTGGGAATTTCTTAGGGTCCATGTTTTGTGGAACTCTCTGTTTCCTGGATCGAATATTTATTTCCTTTCGCAGATTTGAGAAGTTTTCAGCTGTTATTTCTTCAAATAAGTTTGGTGCCACTCTCTTTTTACCTTATGGGATTCCTATCATGAGAATATTGACCCACTTGATGTTCTACAAGTACCTTAAACTGTCTTGTTTTTATTCTTTTTTTTTTCCTTTTGCTTCTTTGACTGGATGAATTCCACTCCTCTGTTTTCTACTTGTTGATCTTTTATTCTGCTTTATCTAGTCTGTTGTTGACTTTTCTATTAGGTTTTCAGTTCAGTTATATTTTTCAACTCTATGATTTCTATTTGGTACTTTCTTGCATTTTCTATCCCTGTTGAAATTCTAACTTTGTTCATGTATTGTTCTCCTGAGCTTGGTAAGTAACTTTATAACTATTATTTTGAACTGTAGTGGGCAAATGACTTATCTCCATTTCATTAATATCTTTTTATTTTTGTTCAGGCTTTATCTTGTTCTTTCATTTGGAAAATTATTCCCCTGCTTCTTTATTTTCCTTGGTACTCTTTATTAGTTTCTGTGCATTAGATAAAACAGCCACCTCTCCTAGTCTTGAAGTAGTGGCTTCATATAAGAGATGAAACTTATTGTTTAATCCTGCCTTAGTTTTTGGTTGTCTCACAAACCTGTGTGATTTTCCAAGAAACCTACTTTGTTCTTAGTAGCCTCCAATAGTAGAGGATGTGCCAAGACTTGTCAGTGCTCCAAAGGGGATTATTTCCTTCAGCACCTAGATTCAGGCTGATTGGAAAGCACGCTGCCAGGTAACAACTTAAAGTATGCAGATATAAAAAAAATAATTAAGTATACAAATATACCTCTTCCCGGGGAAAACTGGAAGATGGGTGTTTCTGTCTGCTCCCACTGCACTGAGTCCTGGCGTGATTGACAATTAAGAATTATTTCTTTGTTTGCTATCATCCTGCTGAATCTGTGAACACAAATCCACTGGCCACCAGACCAAGGCTATCAAGGGGCATCCTCTAGGTGACAGCCATTAAAACCAGGGCACTAGAAGTACACACAGGTTTCTTTCTCAGAGACACCCAGGTGGGGTAGAGAGAGCATGAAGGTGGCTCCCACAATCCCCTGCAGGCTTCTCCTCTTGAGAAGATGGCAGTCAGACCCTAAATGTGTTTTTAATTAGAAACCTGTGCCTGAATTCACAGCTATGAAAATAAACTAATAGCTTTCTTTTATGGAAAGACTAAGTATTTCTGTCTGCTGCCTCTGTACTGTGCTCTGGCAGGGTGGAGAGTAGCTAGTTAAGAACTATTTTTGTCATTTTTACATACCTGTGAACCTATAAACATAGCCCTGCTGGTTATGAGAACCAGGAGATCAAGCGGTGTCCCCTGAGAGGCAGCTGCAAAAACCAGGGCCCCAGATGTATGCACGCATTTCATTCTGGCAGATACTGGCAACCTGGCATCCTGTAGAGGGAGAGTGCAAAGATGGCATAGACCGATCTCTGCAATCTCTGTAGGATGTTTCATTTGTACCTTAGGTGTGTGTAAAATTAAATCCCTGCCCCTCAGCCTAAAGCCTTTAACATAATCAAATTGTCCTTTTTCACGGAAAGACTGAGTTAGGTTTCAGCTGCCTCTGTTCTGGTCCTGGGGTTAGTCACAGTGAGGCCACATGAACACTTTAAGAATTGTTTCTAAGTTTACTGAAGCCTGGTGAGTCTCCTGGATGCAAGTTTTTTGTTTTTCAAAGCTGGATGTTTTGGAGGCCCATCTCTCAGATGTAGGTCTTAAAAGATGGAGTGTCAGATGTAAGTTTCAAACCCTTTGCTCCTCAGGGGGAATCTGGGATTTGTGTTTCCTTCTACTTGTGGGTCATCCTGCGGGGTTTGGGGTTTATGGTAGGATTGTGTCTCAGCCTTTCTTACTCATTTCAATGTGAGGTTTGCTTTTTTTGTTGTTGTTGTTTGTTTTCTCATTTGTCCAATGTGGAAGAATTGCTCAACTAGTTTTTGGGTTTCTTTCAGAGAGAATTCTTCCATATATAGCTGTAGATTTATGAGAGAAGGTGCATTTAGGATCCTCCTATGTCCATCTTAACATGATTTATGAACTAAATGTCTCCCAACATATGTTATAAATATTTTAAACAAAAATAAACACCTTTAATTATATTATTGTAACACTCGCATAACATTATATGAATATACCATAATGTATTTAAGCAGTTTCTAATTTGGATACAATTCATTCCCAAGTTTATGAGACTATAACGCACACATTTATAAATATCTTTGCACACATTTTTTCATCAATCTCTACAATATCCTAAGAATAAGTTTCTAAAAATATGATTATGGGTCAAAAGGAATACCCATTTTAAACTTAATTATTTCCTCTCCTAAAAAGATGTACCACTTTAGCTTCTTACCACCAATGCATGAAAGTTGTCTTTTTCTTTGGACTTGATATTTAATCATTACTAAAAAAATATTTGACTGTTAGGGGATAAATTGCATCTAATTTTAATATAGCTTTTCAGATATTTTAGCTTTGGAACTTGTACTACTTTTTTAACCCACTTTTAATGTTCCAAAGATATGCAAATATGTATTAAAAAGTAATTTTTATAGTAATATTTTTCAAATTTACATGACTTTAGGAGGAACTGTAAATTTGGAACTTGTGCCTACTTGCTTCAGCATATAAGTATCTAAATCTCATACCTTTGAATATAAAGATGAAATAACAAATTGCTTCAATTTATTCTTGTGTGAGAACTGAAAACTTTGCCCCTCAAATCATTCCTCTCTTACCCTCTCAAAAAATATTATATAACTTATTATATATTGGTACAAAGAAAATACTTCATCAACTTACAATTAGGAAAAAAAATGTTTTGTTTTTTGTTTTGTTTTTGAATGTCAGCTATCTGGAAAACAACAATAATAGGTAAATAATAATTAATAGTGACTTCCTAAAAAAAATTCAGATCTCTTCTTTGATAACATTGACAGAATACCTTTGTAATCTTTCTAGAGATTTGAGATATCTGTATTTCACTTTGAAGATGGAAGTAGCCTCATTTTCTTAAAGAGACTATTAAGATGTCCCTTCTCACTTTCTCACTAGCACCAGGGAACCTATGTTCCCTGCCAATGATATGTCCAATAGTAAGATCCTGATCTGTAAGTACATTAGCAAATCAGCATTTAGTTTTGACTTTTTAAAAATTTTTTTAATATATGAAATTTGTTGTCAAATTGGTTTCCATACAACACCCAGTGCTCATCCCAAAAGATGCCCTCTTCAATACCCATCAACCACCCTCCCCACCCTCCCACCCTCCATCAACCCTCAGTTTGTTCTCAGTTTTTAAGAGTCTCCTATGCTTTGGCTCTCTCCCACTCTAACCTCTTTTTTTTTCCCTTCCCCTCCCCCATGGGTTTCTGTTAAGTTTCTCAGGATCCACATAAGAGTGACAACATATGGTATCTGTCTTTCTCTGTATGGCTTATTTCACTTAGCATCACACTTTCCAGTTCCATCCACGTTGCTACAAAGGGCCATATTTCATTCTTTCTCATTGCCACGTAGTACTCCATTGTGTATATAAACCACAATTTCTTTATCCATTCAACAGTTGATGGACATTTAGGCTCTTTCCACAATTTGGCTATTGTTGTGAGGGCTGCTATAAACATTGGGGTATGAGACGGGAACCCTCTTGCACTGTTGGTGGGAATGCAAACTGGTGCAGCTACTCTGGAAAACAGTGTGGAGTTTCCTCAAAAAATTAAAAATAGACCTACCCTATTACCCAGCAGTAGCACTGCTAGGAGTTTTGACTTTAAAATAACATGGAGATGGTTGAAGCTCATACTAGTAAACATTGAAGTCCTATGTCATGCTAGTCAATCCTAGCATCCTTCACTGCTTGCCTAATTGGATCTTTCTTATCCTTTAAATCTCAGCTCATTTTTTGCCTCTAGAGGACTTTCCCTTTTACCCAATCGAAAGTGAGTTCCTTATTACTAGGCCTCACAGCACTCTGTCATTTTCCCTCTTAGTGCTTATCAACACTCACTAGTTTGAGTATACTGGTTGTTTTCTCTCTAATTATACTATAACTCCAAGAGGATAGATCCACACCACAGCTCTTATTTTATGTCAGTACCTGAACCTGTTTATTGGAAGGGAATGAATGTGGATATAATGACTATAAGGAAAATGTACAGACTAGAAGGATCAATTCACCATGGAATAACAAATCTAACAGACACTGCTGACTCTTAAAGATGAGAGATTTTTTTTTTTACAGATTAAATAATATTTGTCTTAGCACAGTGGAGCACAATGCTAAAATTATATTCAGAAAATGTGAATATATTAAAAGTGAGTTTGATGAGTTAATGGAGTAAAATACAGGAAAATAAGATGCTTTGATGATCTGTGTAAATTTGAGATTGCATCTTGAAGAACATCCGTTCTCCTTCTGATCTAACTTTGAAGATGAGAACTGGGCTACGGGCTGGGGGGATAACTTTATAACTGATGTGAATGTAAGAATCACTGTGCTAAATCAAAGAGGAAAAGAAATCATAATTGAAAAAAAATTCAATTAACGCAGCATAAAGTAACTCTTCATGAATTTTTAAAAAGGTCTAAGACTCAACTTTGGTACTATTTCACCAAATTAGGATTGTAGAATAAAGCTAAAGAAGGGTTTACTTACCTGTCATGATCTAATTTTAGTAAATAAAGATAACACAATTCTGGATCTAAATTATTTGCACTATTAGGGTCTCGTATGGACAAAGAAAATGGACATATTATAATAAAGTGAATATGTTGTTGGTTTTATCATGTGTAAAGATGAACAATACATACTTCTAGATGGAAATTCCCCATTTCCCTTATTAACACCTTAAAGTTTGCTTTGCTTGCCGAATGCCATCAGAAAGGCAAAGGATGAGGTTCTTTTAGTAGACAATGTATATTTGCAGTTATGCATTGTTTTGTCTTACCTAACATACAGTTCACTTTCTAGCACTTTGAATATGTCTTTAAGCACTTTGTGTCATCCCACTGCATTCTGATCTCCATGGTTTCTGATAAATAAATAGTTGGTAATTTTCTTCAGAATGTATTTCACTTTTCTCTTGATTCTTTCAAAATTCTTTATATTTGATTTTTGACTCTTTGTCTTTTAACACTTTGATTATGATGTGACTAGGTATGGAGCTTGTGATGGCTAATTTTATGCATTACCTTGATTGGGCCATAGGGTGCCCAAACATTTGGTCAAACATTATTCTGGGTATGTCTGTCAAGGTGTTTTTGGTTGAGATGAACTTTTCACCTGGTAGATGGAGTAAAGCATGTTTCCCTCCCAAATATGAGTGACCCTCATCCAATCAGTTGAGGGGCCTAATAGAACAAAAAAGATTGAGTGAGGGGGGAATTTCTGCCTGACTGATGGAGCTGGGGCATCAGTCTTCTCCTGCAGTTGGACTGGGCCTACACCATTGACTTTCTTGGGTTTTCAGCTTGCTGACTATAGGTATTAGACTTCTCAGCTTCCATAATCACATGAGCCAATTACTTATATACATACATAAAGTAGATAGATAGATATATAGATAGATAGATAGATATAGAGAATAGAGAATATTCATATATATATTCATATTCATATATATTCATATGAATATATTCATATGAATATATATATTCATGTTCATATATATATATGAATATTTGTCCCCCAAATTTATACCTGAAGTTTATATTCAAATCCTAACCCTTAAGGTGGTAAAAAGGTGATAGTATTTATTAGGAGGTAAGACTTTTGAGAGTCTAGGGCCCTCTCATGTCTTCTCTGAGCACATACACAGCTCTGGGCATGCACATGTATGTGCATAGCCTTCTGAATGCCCAAAAATATTTTGGACCTTTTCAAAGTGAATCAGTTGCCTCTAATTGTTTTTGACAGTTGCATAGGGAAAAAGATTTTCACAGTGGGAGAGCTCCATTTTAGGTTAGTAAAGACAAAGTTGCAAGTTTTGTCTTTCAGGGAACCACCAGCCAGGTCAAAGAATGGTAATTTCTGAAAATGAAGCTTTGAAAGAACTTTAATGCCAATTCTACTCCCTGCTGGTTACTGCTGTTTTTCACCATGATTACAGGTTATTGATTCTCAAAGTTACAGTGATCTGGATAAGGGGAAAGGGAATAACGGAAGTCATGTTGAAATGATACAATGCTTGCTGTTCTTGATAAGAATCAGTTGGTGTCTGAATTCTGTTCCTGAGATTGTTGTGAGACTTTGGTCGATTTCTAGAGTTCTGAAAAACGTTAATTCTGATATTTTTGTCAGTTTTCTCATTTTTGTGGAGAAAAGAATTTTTGGAGGTCCTAATTGGCCATTTCCACTGACCATACCCTGTTCCTTTAAAAAAAAAAAAAATAATGTTTATGTATTCTTTGAGAGAGAGAGAGAGAAAGAGCATGAGTGGGGGAGGGGCAGAGAGAGGGAGACACAGAATCTGAAGCAGGCTCCAGGCTCAGAGCTGTCAGCACAGAGCCCGATGTGGGGCTTGAACTCACAACCCTTGAGATCATGACTTGAGCCTAAGTGGGATGCTTAACCAACTGAGCCACCCAGGCACCCCACCCTGTTGCTTTTTTAAACAAATAAGGAGCTCCTGGGTGGCTCAGTCTGTTGAGCATCCAGCTCTTCTCAGTCTGCTCATGCTGTCTTTCTCAAAAATAAAATAAACATTAAAAAAAAATTAAACACCCACCTCAACTTTAATATCAAGGAACAGCTATTAAGCGTGTACAAATTAGCATTGTAAAAACAATTTTGTTTTCAAAATTTATAGTATAAGTAAAAAACAAAAACAAAACAAAGCACCACAATACTTTCCACAATATATTTTCACATTTTTTTAACGTTTATTTATTTTTGAAGGAGAGACAGAGTGCGAGCGGGGGAGGGATAGAGTGAGAGGGAGACATAGAATTTGAAGCAGGCTCCAGGTTCTGAGCTGTCAGCACAGAGCCCAAGGCTGGGGCTCAAACTCACAAGCTGTGAGATCATGACACTTAATGGACTGAACCATCCAGGTGCCCCTATTTTCACATTTTTAAAGCATTGTGCTCCTAACGGGTTACATTGCCTCAGTTCCTGGTTGGCTATATTGGTGGTAACCATTGTATAGAAATACTCACACATTGATATTCTCATAGACCTTTTCAGAACCAAAGAGATATCCCCCTAAGTAAGGGTGGGGGGAGTACGGTAAACAAATCACCTGCTTAGAAAACCATAGCATAGAATAAGCAACATGTTTCAACTAACGAAGGAGCAAAGCTTACAAAAAACAGCTGAAGATGAGTGATGAATAATGGAAAGAAGAAATCAGGCTGCATTCACAAGCAGGACCTCCTACTATTACGGAAGTAGAAATTAACCAGACCCTAAAAAGAAACCCTACAAACACATAGGATTATAGGAGGTTTATTGTTTTCCCTTTTTATTAAATAAAGAAAGTGCAATAACTATGTTCATTAATGGAAGCTTTATAGCTCTACTTTGGTTAGGGGGTGCTCCTTTCTTTCTTTCTTTTCTTTCTCTCTTTCTTTGTTTATTTATTGGTCAAAAAATATGAACTCAAGAAAAGCCAATTTCATGTACTGTTAATTTAATTCTCAACAATAAAACCTTACTTCTGATGAAAAATGAAATTACCTTTTCTATACCCTTTTTATCTGTCAATTAAATGCTGCTTTCTTCCACCCCAAAATAAACCCTGCACATCATTTGGAATATATAGTCATCTCTTGACAGAATTAAAACTAGATAGGAAGTAATTCACTGCAGTAAGTTTTGTAAATCCTGTCACTTATAGTTGTTGACACATGACCTTAGGAGCCATCATATCAAGGTTCACACATCCAATGAGATGATAATTTTAAGGGTATGTGTGGTGTTACTTCTTATTTAATAGGGTATGTAGAAGGATGATGTTTTCTTTGAGATTATGTATAGTAAAAACACCTATAGTATCTCACCCAGCTTTAGGCAAATTTAAGTGTATAGTATTTTCACCCAGCTTTGGGTGAATTTATGTCACTTATGCCCTAGCTTCTTTAGCATTCTTGGCATAAAAGAATCATAAAGCCGAGTTTGTGAATAGGTTAATTTGTCTGGGATATATAAAAGATAATACTATATAGGGAATGTTTCTCTCCCATTGATGTAAATGCTGGCCAAGTGATTTCAAAGTACTTACACAAGGATATACATCAGCTCTGTTCGCATTAAATAAACACTCATATAATATTATCTTTGAACTTCTAATGGTCCAGACTTCTTGTTTTCCCTATAGGCTGTATACATAGGGACATAGAACCAGTGTTCAAAATGCAGGTTAGGCTTTAGAAACTGATTTTTATACATTAAAAGTTTTATTTAGAATCATAAATTTATATATACATACACATAGGTCTGTGTGTATAAATTTAAATGTAGGTCCTTGAGAAGAATAATTCAACAGATAACCCTCTCTAGCCTAGTTTGTGAAAAAAGAGAAAGAGAAATGTCAGACGTAATGTAATTTGAAATGTAAAAGGATACAAAATTGAATTTATTAAATAGAATACATACAATTCTATGGCGATAACTTTGAAAACTTTTGAAATGTCAACAACTTTCTAGTAACATAAAAATTAGCAAAATTAACCTCAGTAAAATAAGTAACTTACATGGAGCAGTTTACCTTAGTAGAGATTGGAATCTTGATTTAAGGTCAACTATTAAAACAGCCAAAGATCGGGTGGTCTCCCTGTGAATTCTATGAAGCCTTAATGAGTATACAATTCTAACAATACCTAAAATATTCTAGGTGTTATAAAATGATGGATATCTTGCCAAGTCATTTTGTTAAGGCAGTACAATTCTAATCTAAAAATATAATAGGGGCGCCTGGGTGGCGCAGTCGGTTAAGCGTCCAACTTCAGCCAGGTCACCCGTGAGTTCGAGCCCCGCATCGGGCTCTGGGCTGATGGCTCAGAGCCTGGAGCCTGTTTCCGATTCTGTGTCTCCCTCTCTCTCTGCCCCTCCCCCATTCATGCTCTGTCTCTCTCTGTCCCCAAAAATAAATAAACGTTGAAAAAATATTAAAAAAAAATAAAAATATAATAAAAATAAAACAAATCAAATAAACAAAAGCCTATAGAATAATTTTAAGTATAGAGGGAATTATTCTTCAGAATTATTAATATAATGCATTAGTATATAAAAATACTGTATTTCAATGATATTTATTCTAGGAACACAAGGATGACTCAGTATTAGGAAATCAATCACTGTGTGCAATACATAAGTAAATAAAAAATGTAATTTATATGCTAACTAATTTGTATGTAAATTTTTAAAAATAAAACATAAAATTAAAAAAGAAATTAAAATATAAAAAATGTAATTAATTAGTTAATGCTGAAAACTTATTCCATGATATCCATCAGTCATTCCTCATTAAAACATCATCAACAACAACAAAAACTGTAAGCAAAGAGGAACAGAAGAAAAGCATGCTGGTTTATATAAAGAGATCTTAATTATATGATTTAAATGTTATTTTTTAAATGGAGGACCAATGCCATTTTCATTAAATCAGAAATTAAAAGGAGAGGACCTCCATTAAATATGATATTTAATCATCATGGTTTCAGTAGTTCTAAAATAATTATTTATTCATTCAACAAACGCTAAATGAATACTTAATATACTAGGCACTGAAGATACAACAGTGAACAAGGGACACACCTTAGTTCTCACAGAATTATTTCTCCCAGTGGGAGAAACAGAAAATAAATACAGACAGAAGATACAAGGTGATGATAGTGCTATGGAGAAAACCAGGACAGCAAATGCAGCCTTGCAATGTTTCTTAAAACTAATATACAGATATCCTTCAACCTAGATTTTCATTCCTGGTAATTTATCTCCTGAAAATAAAAAGTTCCATTAATGACAATATTTTGCCACTATTTAGGTTTATAAAAGAAAAAAAAATTGAGTAAATTGTAGCAAATCCTTACCAAGGAGTAATATTCAGTCACCTAAATGAAAGAATTAGATTTCAACCTGTTGACTTGAGAGAAAATTTTACATTTTGTTATTCAGAAAAGAAATAAAGATGCAAGTAGGAGATTCCATTTTGATAGAATAAACAATAACAAAGAAAACATCTGTATATGTGTGCATGTGAATTTATCTGCATACATAAGTACACAAATAAAAATGGTGTGGAGAACATATAACAGTAAATGATGGTTACCTGGCAAATGAAGATAATATCTGTGAGGGTAAGCAAAGATATAAAGCCAACTAATCTATATAATAAGGGTATATATAATATCTCATTTATGAGGTTGATGAGGTTGTATGAAACAGATATTATGAAGATGTTTATGGTAAACTCTAGAGTGACAGGAGTTGGGGTGGTTTTTACTCACATTTTACTATTATTTTGACAATGATCATCATCATTATTAATATCACCACCACCACTGCTAATTGGTAGAAATGGTGCAATTCTGATTTTGGTGCAGTGTTTCCCAGAGTATAACTTGTTACTTAAACACTAAGAAGTCCTTGCTATAAACAGTGAGTAAAAGAAAAAGTCTATGCCACCAAAGAGAATTCTCCAAGCCATATGAAAAATACATGTGAGTTTCTTGAACACAATGAAATTCAAGTTTGGAACCTCAAATAGAGACATGAGTGTATTTTATCCACACTCGATATCCTACCTTTCCTCTGTCCCATATTAAGACGAAATTAACCAGAATAGCATTTTAAGATAAAAAATCAACTTGCCTTTGCAACCCTTTAAGGCATTCCAAGCATGAATTTCAGTTACAGGATTTGTTACTCCAGAAATGGCTAAAGTAAATCATGCTGTTTAAGATGAAAAATGTAGCATTCACACCACCATTGCTCTCCCTGCTTTGCCCTCAGTTTCAGATTTTTTTTCCTCATCAAAATGCAAAATACAGTTTGAAAAATTAAGCTAGGCCCTGCCTGTTTATCATGAAGTTTACTTGTATTGTCAGCCCTCAGATGCATTAGGCAGTTGGCCTAGTCTGAGCAGACCCCTCAGTCGAGGTAGATTACCCAGCACGTTGGGAGTGGACAGAATGTACCAAACTCTCCCTGCAACGGAAGCTCTGTGAATACCCACAGCAGTTTTCTACTTCTAATTAAAATGTAGATGGTTTTAAATCGTAAGTGTAATAACATTGACACATTAAAATTTTGCACTTGGGATTGGCTGGTGGTTCTTTCACCCCTCCAGTTCAACTACCAATTCTAAAGGGAGGGACCATGAGTATTCCCATCTCAGAATCAGTCCTGAGGCATGTTTTCATTTGTGACTTTAGATAAGAATTCTGAGTGAGAAAATCCAATAGGATATGCTACAATACAATATCATACAATATAGTACGGTACAACACAGCATAATGCAATACCTTTCCTAGGTTTAACAAAGAAAAAGTTTAACAAGGAAACTATGTTTTAAATCTTTTTTGTCTGCAATGTTAAAAACAAACTTAAATTTTTTTTTTTTTTGGTTTTTGCAATGTGATTCTTTGTTAGGACCAATGAACTCTGACAAAAGTATCTGGAAAAGTATCTAAGGAAAATAACTGAACAATGATAACTTTGAGAATCATTAAAACCAAACAAATTTTATTTTTCTTAAAGTGGGGTTTTGCAAGGTCAAGGTGGGCCATGCACACAAATCTGCGTTTGTTTCTAGTCTCCTTCCATCTAGTTCCCTTCTCTGTTGTGATGTTACTTCATCCAGAGTTTCAATGCCCTCATGATGATGATAATATAATGGGCATCCTCTCATGGTAGTGTTCATTAATTAATTGCAAAAGATAGTTTGGGCTGGAAATCTATTTTTAATATATATGTTTAAAACATCTTGGAATGTTTCTGTTACTTCTAAGATTTTTTTGTTTTATTTTCCTAACTTGATCCAGCCCTTCTAAAGATTCTAACTAGAGTTATTTTTCACACACACATTACAAAACTTTTAAATAAATGAATATTGAATGACATAAATACTTTCGGAGACCAACACAAATTAATCTTGGTAAGTGTAAAACTCACCTGATGGGATCAGGCAGACAGTATTAGAGCACAGTAATTCTGTGGCCCACTGGCCACAGTAATTCTGCAGGTGATGGACGTTAGTCTATAGGTTTGATGGCTGTGAGAAGCATTGGTTAATTTAGAAGGTGGAATTACTAATGAAAAGATAAATTGTAATAATAAAGGGCAAAGACACTATGATAACCTTTTACAAATATAAATTCCTTCTATATAATGGTGCCAACTCCGGGCAGTTTGGTATCTACTCTTTATTCCTAGTAGCTTCCCTTCGTCTATATACCATTGACTACCATTCACATCAACTCATATATATACAGTTGTAAATATTTTTTTTCCTATTAGCAGTAAAAACCTTTTATTTATTTATTTATTTATTTATTTATTTATTTATTTTTTTTTTTGCTTTAAGTTTCACTTATAATTTTTGCACACAAAGTACTGCAGAACTAGACTCATTATTTAATGGGTTTATTTACTTCTCAATCAGCACAATTGAAAAGTGATCTAAACCAGAAAGTGGGTAGTGCCTTTTGGAACAAGAAAAGATAGAACAAATTTCCGGAGCATTTTGTTGGACCAGAGTTCAACAAATCCGGAGTTTGTTGAAGAAGGACTGAGCAGGGATTCCAGTTAGGACATATATTTCTCATTGAGTGTAATTCTTCATAAGCTTTGTTCTCACAGGACAGGATATCTTACATATCTTTCATTTTTCTTAAATAAATGTAAAATATCAAAATGAAGTTTTATTTTGTATGGAACTCACCAAGAGGAAATGAGCTGCTGATAAAGTAGATGCAATTTTGACAGGAAAAAGAGAAGGAACTTCAGGTGAAAATATAGTTTATCATTGGAGATGTCTAACAACTAGGTGTCTTGGACAACACAAATCTCTTTGACAATCTAGTGTCCACATACTAAACTTCCACCCAAGAATATTTTGAATGGCATCTATAATGCTAGTGCAAATAATGATATAACAAGTTATATAAAAATAATGACATAGAACCAAGTCAAGATCAATCAGGCATTGCAGCTGTGTTCTCTTTGGACTCCTGTGCAAGATAAAGAAAACTGGAAGGGTTTCAAGGAGGAGAAAGATAAATCCTGAGGTGAAGGGCTCCTGGAAAATTTTTCGGGGCTTTTGGAGTACAGCTGTTTGAAGAGGACAAGGTTGAAATCAATCCCCTTACCCACTACTTTTAATAGAGCAACTCCAATTTTATTTTTCTCTTTGAGGTCTCCTATGACTACATTAAAATATATTTTAAAAAAAGAAAAAACAAAGCAAACCATTACTTAAAAAAAAAAGTGAACACTATCATCCTGATTTCCCATCTAAAATCTTTTAGAATGCAAAGGCAAGATTTCTGGAGATTATAGTTCATAGGTCTGAAGTGGGGGTCCAATAATCTATTTTGTTTTGTTGTTTTGTTTAAATAAGCTCATGGGTTGACAGTGATAAATGTGGTCCCAGACCACACTTTGAGAAATACTTCTCAGGGAGATTTTATTGTAGATTACTTTGTTGCTAACCTCCCACCATTTCCATCACACCTTATATCCCAGAACTCCCCTTCATCTAGTGCAGATCTTCTTGTCTTCTCAGGATGCATAGAAACTTCCTTTTGGTGACTCTGAACTCAACACCGACTCCTTCCATTTTAACAATATGAGAAATCTATCTCCCTGAAATTTCTTACTTGCTTCATTATGATGAGAAAGAGACTTTGCTCATGAATGTTTTTGAATTCTGAATTCCATTAATAGAGATTGGACCTATAGCCTTTTAAAATGAATATATCATATTTCATAGGGTTCATTTTCACATATCCACATTGCTATGATAATTTTGAAAGAATCAGTGGTTTTCTGTGTTTCCAATAATGTGTTTGTCTCATGTAGTCAGTGGTTTTAAAACTTATGTACAGCATGATAATTTTTAACACAAAAGTGTATGGGAGGCTTAGTATTTTATTTTTTATTGATTTTATTTTTTTATGTTTTTATTTATTTTGATATTGAGAAAGAGAGAGAAAGTGTGAGCAGGAGAGAAGCAGAGAGAGAAGGAGAGAGAGAATTCCAAGCAGACATCGTGCGTCAGCACATAACCCAGTGCCAGTTCGAACTCACAGACTGTGAGATCATGACCTGAGCCAAAATCAAGAGTCAGTCACTTAACTGATGAGGTGCTTCTTAATATTTTAAACCATATATAAATTCTTTAGAGTTGAAAGGAAAAGAATAATTTTTGTAAATGCGCTAAGCTCCTCTGGTGGGCCCTAAGTTTCTGAGTAGAATGGATTTGAAATCATTGTCTTCAATTGCATAGCTTCTGTGCTTCTTTCTGAAAAGTGGGCTTTCCCAGCACTTTTCTTTTGCTCAGGTTTTTCAAGGACATTCAGTGATGCTGTGTATTAATGCCAAGAATTTCTAGTGAGCTGGAAGAAGTAACAAATGAGCCTTTCTCTTTTAATGTAAATCATAAGCTTAAATTCTCTCTTGCTCACTCTGCCCACCCTCTTTTGCTTTATTATGTCCACATGTGTGAGTTGGGAGAAATACATAAAGTGGACTGTTCATTAAGAAAAGAAAACCATAGCTCTTAAATCATGAATTTATGCAATTTTTAACTGTTTTTAACAAGCACAAAATGGTTCACGGGAATTATGCAAGTATAGATCATTTTAATTTGAATCATTGTGGAATCATAAAAGACTCAGTTCTTTAATTTTGTGCCTTCAAGTTAGCTACTTTGATTAAAAAATAATAAAGCATGAGAGCCGTAGGGTCCTCACAGGTTCTTGGCGCTATCGTGGCTCCCTGATCTTCCGTGCTAATTCTCCTCATTAATATTAATAAAAGGCTGATAGGCCATTGCAAAGCATGATACGAAAAGCAGGCAATTAATTGCTTGTAGTATTTTTATGCTTATTTTGCACAAAGAAAATAATGCCTCAGGACTCACTATCAGCTAATCAATAATATCAACTGTGTTGAAAATGAGCACCTTCTGTTTCTTTTTTGTAGATCTCCCTTAAATCTGAGAAACGTGAAAATCCAATGAATGTTCTTGAAATTAACAGGATGGAAAAGAAAGTTTTTATTTTAGTGGACACTCTTCTATTTGGGGAGAGGAACCATATATATATATATATATATATATATACACATATACACACACATATATATGTGTATATATATATATATATGTATATATATATAATATTGAGAAATACTTCTCAGGAGGATTTTATTGTAGATTACTTTGATACCTACATCCCACCATTTCCAACACATGTTATATCCCGGAGCTCCCCTTCATCTGATGCAGATCTGCTTATCTTCTCTGGATGCATAGAAATGTGTATGTGTATATATACATATATACATACATATATATATATACACATATATGTATACGTATATGTATACATATACATATACGTATATATATATGTATGTATATATGCCCGTATATATGTATTTGGGCATTTCAGATTGTCCAATAATTTCAATTAGTACATTTCATATGGTTTTGCCGTTTTGTAGGTGAAATTGAAATTTAGAAAGTAAGATTATAGTTAGATAAGCCATTTTGGGAATTCCCAATCACCCTTTTGATTGATTTGATTAGTCCACCAGTTTTATTGGTTTTTCAAAACCTTTGTACTAATCAGTCACCTGACATTTTTAAGGCCAAATGCACTGCCTGTGAGTTGAGTTTTAAAAGTCCTACTAAGGTTAAAAATCCTAGACTTAGAGGCTTCCCTTCTCACTGCAGACTGGAAAAGCATGCTTCTGATTCTGGCATTTCTGTTTTACTTGTGAAAATTAGGTAAGTTCTACTATAATTTTATCATTAAAAAATCTATGCTAAGTATATGAAATGATAAATTTAATCTGACCTTGTCCCTAATGCAGCCATGTTCATTTCATCTTACATGTTTAGCGTTATAACATTGGTTCCTGTGCCATACCCAATAAGACCAATTATTAGGTGTTTAATAAATCCAGTTGCCTATATATGTGCACACATATCACTTAGGTGAAAATATATTGAATAAATTATTAAATAATATTTTCTAAGAAATTAAAATAATTTCATTAAAATGATATTTTCTAAGAAAGTTAGCTTAAAAAATAACTTATGCATTGTCTAACAAAATGATCAAAATGGCAAATGGGCCAGAAATACAATTTTATAAATATCATGGTATTTAAAGTAACCCAAAATTCTGACAGGAAGTCATTAGGAATGAAATAAAAATTCTAATCCAGCAAAATAATCTTCTTAGCATGCAGTTTCTTCAATTCAGGCATATGCCAAAGAAGGTAGCCATTTCCAAGTAAAAGAATAGTTGCTAAATGAGTAGAATCTCTTTGTAGGTTGTAAGCCAAATTGCCCAATTAAGAAAAGAAAAAGATATACATCCAGCACAAGAACCTGCAACAGGGACTCTTAGTCCCTGTTGCACATGCTAACTTCAATTCTTAACCAAATAACCAAATAGAGCTATAGTGTAGAATACTATCATATGCAAGAAAGGCTGCTTCCAAGGACCTGGGGCTGTAGCAAATACCAAATTTTCCCATTTTCAAAATGACTTAAATTTACAAAATGCTCATCTTATTGTTTATGTCTTATGTTTTGAACCCTACACTTATTGTCTTATGTTTTGAACCCTACACTTCTAAGAAGTTACCATCAGGTGATGCATGGCATTGTAGATTTAGAGCTTTGACTTAACACATGGTGTCTTGGAGATAAATGGTCATGAGTTAGATAGTGGATTTAATATCCTTTACAAAAGCATAACTTTGTTAGTACATTAGACAATGCATCTCAATGAATAATGGCAGAATATAGAAAAGTTGTAGAAATCAACATTAGATATATGACAGTATTTTCTATTCATTCTTTTCCTGTAACCAATTATTAAATGCTAACAATTAATTTACTTATATTTATGCATTTTTAATAAGAATTGAGGCATTTTACAGCTAAACAAAATAGAAAATGAAAAATATATATACCTGGAATACAAAAATCCTATCTCCAGAAGCAAAAGAAAGCTCTTGAGAAGTGGTTCCTACTGTTACTGGAAGCTTCATGTGGCTATACAATTTCTAACATCTAATCTAATTTCTAAGTTCTAGAAAATAAAATAAAAAAGGGAAACACATTATGATGCATAACTTTCATTTTCTTATAAAGTATGATTTGCAAATTAGTCCCCAGAAATAATTTTTTTCTCCCAGAAACTCATCTAATTGACTTATCTGAGATTGTACTATTTCTCAGAATGAATTTTAAAGGATATAGAAAATATCTTGCCTTTGTTATAGACTCAAATAATTTTAAAGCTAAAAGTGATTTTGGAAGCCATCTATATATGAACAAGTTAACTTTTCATAAGCCTATGAAAAGTAGGTAATTTTCCTAAATGACATTCAACTGATTAGCAGTAGCAGCTCACCTGGAAGCCACTGGCTTCCAGATCTTCTTATATCTCACTTTATCCTCACTTGGTCTCAAAACTTGACAGAATAGCCCAGCCTCTCTTTCTGCCCAGCCTGTTCTGGTTAACAAATTCCCATAGATGACTTCAACTGCTTCCCTTATTAGATTATGGCATAATTATCCTATCTGTCTGCTAAACAGCCCAGTTCAGTTTCCCACAGAAGCTTTTTTTCCCCCATTTGAAATCTTGCCTCTTTCTGTCTTCTTTTAATTGTAGGAAAGCACACTGGCTGGACATCTGCTGAACGCATGGTAGACAGCACTCCACTCTAGATTGAGATTTTTTTCCACTGACCACCATCACATCTTCCCAGCCAAATAGGTGAAAATATTTCTTAGCAAACCTAGATGTGCATCTTCTGTGGGAAGATTTATTGCCTAAGATGAAATGTTAGCATATATTTTAGTCTTTATGTCTCCACCTCACTTTGAGGTGGGAAAACCTAGTCTAGTGCAGTTCAACTACATGCAACAAAATGTTAACATGTAATTATGTTTAAGGTTATTCACAGTGGAGAATAATAAAAACAAGGAATGGCCTATGCCATCAAATAGAAAATAACTACAGCAAGGTAATATTTTTATATATACCATGAGAAAGTTAGCAAATCAATACTATGGAAACACAAAGGTGGAGGCTGTTACTTCTGCTAGAGGAAAATATAATAATTTCAGGTAAGATGTATCTTCAGATTGCTATTTGCAGTGATTGAATTAACAATTACCATAAGATTGAGCTGAAGTACCATTTCCTCCAATTTCAAATAAAAGTGACATTTAAAAAACAGCATCTCCCATGAAACATTCTAATCATTCCCTGGTGATGGTCTCAGGAATTTTGTTTGTTGTCTAATATTCTCTTTGCGTTTTTCCATATCAGTATTGTCTGATAAAAATAATGGGTACTCAATGTGTGGAGCACAGCTTCAAGATGAACTGAGTTTACTCCGAGTGGATAGGTAATATGTAAGGCTCAGTCTAGATCAGGAATGCCTAGTCTCTGTGGGCAAGATAGTATCACATGCTTTTTAAAATGCAGTTAAATGTAAATTTCAGGATGCTTAAACAATATTGATTGGTCACAGTGTTGCAGTCATCTTTTATTCTTTCTCAAATGTGCCACCAAATGATACCTAGCTAATACCCACACTTCTTTGCCCTTTGCCATGATGGTAGTATGCTTTAAGTGTCTTAACAGACTCAGACTCAGGGCCCCCAAGATTAACACTGCTTACTTACTCAGGAATATGACTTAGTAGTTGTCTTAATGTAACTGAGCCTCTGCAAGGACCGGAGGAATCAACAGAATTGGTGGGGAGAGGATGGAGGTGGAAGGGAGGTTCTGGCTCTTTTATTATCTCAAACGGAAACATGTAATGAAATATTATTTTTGTTGGCCAGTTTTAACTATTCTTTAATATCTAAAAGGAAGGTTTTTTCCTTAATATTTTAAAAAATTATAGCCAAAAAACTCCAAGTGGTTCTAAGCAAGGAGACGTATAGCTGCTTATTGGTAAATGCATCTTCCAGTCCATTCTCATAGACACAAGCCTTCAACACAGGTCCTTGGTGAACCCCCACTGAGGAAAAGCAGACAGTGATCATATCAGTCAGTTTCATCTCCCTCACAAAAGGAGACCATGAAAGATCATAGTTACTGGGATATTAGATGCCTTACACAATTTTTTTCCTGAAAGTTTCTCCTTACCTACAGAAACTAATGCTTCCAGAGAAAAATTTAATTCTCAAATGCATAAAGACAAAGATTCCACTATGCAGATATGTTTAACTTAACTCTTGCTCTTCCAGATTCTGCTGTTGAACTGTGTTTGGAGGTATCTGGGAGAGGGCACTTTTGTGTACTTCAGGTTCCCTAAAGCATTCTTCCTGATATGTCTTCCAAAGTTTATAAAGAGAATCTAAATGAGTAAATGAAAGCTTGGAAAAAACACAGAGGGACATATCTTTGACACCTTTTCAATTCCCCCCATCTCTACCATATGGACTAATCTGTATATAAAGGAGAAAGAAATAGTGAGGGAGGGATGAGAGAGAAAGGAAAGGAAGGAGGGAGGGAGGAAGAGAGAGAAAAAGAAAGAAGAAAGAAAGAAAGAAAGAAAGAAAGAAAGAAAGAAAGAAAGAAAAGAAAGAAAGGGAAAGAGAGAGACAGAGAGGAAGGAAGGAAGGGAGGGAGGAAGGAAAGAGGAAGAAGGGAGGGAGGGAAGGAAGGCAGAAAGGAAGAAAGAAGGAAAGAAAGAGTTCCATTCAGTTAGGAATTTAATGAATTTATTGTTGAGAATGTTGTTTTTGGTGGTGGTTCTATGACCCATTTCGAATTTAAAAAGTAAGGGTCAGAACTCCAAACAGACGCACAAGTACTTATCCTTTAAGAAAATGTGCTGTTGCCTAAACCCTGTTCCCTTCAGTGACATTTTCTTGGACAGGTCTTTTGTAAATTTTGCTTACAGTGAGGTCTCCCATATTAGGGTTTTACTGTGCAGCCAGCCTTCCCATGATATCCACATCTTCAATCTGACCTTGACATCATTCAGGTGACAACACTACACCCTTGACATCCATAAAAGAAAGGCCATACATGACTACACAGTTAACTCATATTCAAGTTAGACAGTGTGGAGTCTTAAAATGTTACAGAGAAAAATATTCTGGATTTCACATGTCTATCAAAAATGGCTGAATTTAATACTTCTTTTCCACTTCAGGTTTGATCCTGTTTAGGAGAAAAGAGTTACTAGAAGAAAGAAAACACAAACATTTGTAATTGTTGAAATTCAGTTTATTTAAAAAAATTGTCCACAAGGCATACAAGTTGTTTTAAATCAGTTTTAACTTTTAGACGTAGTTAGTAAAATATATTGTTTATTCAGAGATCTTTCTAATTTTAAAATAATACTGACATAATATCATTTTCAGCTTGCCATGAATGGAAGTAAAATACCATAATGACAAAATCACCCAACCCTAAAGATACAGTAAGTCACCAAATGTGACTTAATGTGGTCCGTAACCTCTAGTATTCCAAAGCCAATCCTTTAAGTGAATAGTTTTCATCCCAGTTAAATGAAACTGTTGATTAATGTCACTGCTTATCCCATGAACTATAATATAATGTGTACTTGGGAACAGTTATTACCAAAAGAAGAAAGAAAAAAAGTCTTACCATCCAATTTACCACCACAATGAAAAGAACAGTCAGTTTATCTAGACAGTATGTAATAGCACACTGGTGTTATAATTACAACCCATTCCACTCTTGGCATATCTACTGGTATTCCATCTGTTTGCCAATAGCATCCTTGGAGTAGGACTCTATAGTAAAGAACAGAAAGCTTCTGTGCTTCCATTATTACTGTAGGTCAACAAGAAAAGTTCTTTGAACTCAGCTCTTAAAACCCAGTGGGGAAGAATTGGAGTCTAAAGGGCCAGAGTCATCTGATAGGCTCTTATTTCTTGAGAAAGCTTGCCAGAGACCTAGCATCTAGCCTGATGATTGCTTTGTAGTAGTCTGAATTATCATCAGCATATTCACATGGAAGGTGAAAGGGCCGCAAGAAGCATATACATAAGAACATTCTGTCAGTGAAACATGCAACATATAAAAATTATAGATTGAAAATTGCAATAATATATAAAGATAGTCACTTGTTTTCTGTATCTCAAGGCAAGGTGGTATTTAATAAATGGCTTAGGAATAGAGGAGTTGTTTCAGCTGGTACAACTCAAGGAGGGCTCTTGGAAAAGGTAAATTTTGATGTTTTAGAAAGCAGAAATGACAAGTATATGTTGGTGAAACCTGCATATGTTTGTATGGGAGGTGGAGGAAGTACATTCTAAGCAGTTATTCTCATAATCAGAGTAGGAGAGCTCTGTCTCTTGTAGAAATGTAAATAAATAGGTGCATGCAATCTTATTCAGAGGGTCAATTTTGATTAGAAGTAAAAGAGGGTTAAAGAGTTGCTCTGGAATGATAGTGAAGGGCCAGTTATTTGGCAGCATTCATATTTTTTGACAAAAAGAATCTAAAAAGTTGGCATATATATATACAATGGGATATTATTAAGCCACAAAAATGAGTTAAATCTTGCCTGGATGAACCTAGAGGGTATTATGCTAAATGAAATAAGTCAGACAGAGAAAGATAAATACCATATGACTTCACTTCTATTTGGAATCTAAAAAACAATACAAACAAACAAAACAGAAATAGACTCATAGACACAGAGAACAAACTGATGATTTCCAGAGGAGTGGGGGATGGGTGTGATGGATGAAATAGTGAAGGTACAACCTTCTAGTTATAAAGTAAATAAGACATGGGGATGTAATACACAGCATAGGGAATGTAGTCAATAACATTGCAGTAACTTTGGTAACAGATGGTAACAGACCTATCAAGACGATAATTTTGTAATGCATATAATGGAATCACTGCATTGTATACCTGAGACTTACATAATATTGTGTGTCAATTACTCTTTAATAAAAAAGAAGAGATGTGAACAGATATGTCACAAAAGGACTAATAAGCATATGAAAAATGTGCAACATAATTTCAGGGAAATGCCAATTAAGGTCACAGTAAGATACCACCAAACACTAGTAAGACTGACAATAATGCATGTTCATTGTGATATAGAGCAACTGGAACTCTTCCATAATGCTATAGGGAGCATAAAAATTGTTTAACAGGTTCTTATATAGTCAAACATACATTTACCATGTTATCTAGCAGTTCTACTCCCACATACTTAACCAAGAGAATAAAAACATATGTACACACACACACACACACACACACACACACACACACAGAATTAATCTCTTCAGTACTATAGGAAGGTTAGTTTCAATGGGTAAGCTGACTGAAAAGGGAAATTAGGGCCCTATTTCAGTCTTCTGTGAATGAGACCATATTTTTTTTTATTTAACTTTATTTTTTATTTTTAAAAATTTACATCCAAATTAGTTAGTATATAGTGAAGCAATGATTTCAGTAGATTCCTTAATTTATCCATTTAGCCCCTTACCCATTTAGCCCATCCTTCCTCCCACAACCCCTCCAGCAACCCTCAGTTTGTTCTCCATATTTATGAGTGTCTTTTGTTTTGTCCCCCTCCCTGTTTTTATATTATTTTTGTTTCCCTTCCCTTATGTTCATCTGTTTTGTCTCTTAAAGTCCTCATATGAGTGAAGTCATATGATTTTTGTCTTTCTCTGACTAATTTCACTCAGTCTTCTGTGAATGAGACCATATTTTAATTGAACCAAAGTATTGGTGACAGAAATTGAAAAAAAACAAAGGGAAGCAAGAGTTATTTCAGAGCAACAATTATTAGCAAACTGTGGAGGCATAAGAAGAGATTAGATTCATGAATGAAAAACTATAAAGAAGTTAGATGACCTGTGTGAATAAAACTTTATTTTTATGAACAGCTGAATTGTGATTTAGATTAGAATTAAGAAAACAGTATAAACATCTCTGTGCTGGAGAGTTGAAATTCAAGGTGAACTATAACTTCTTCTGTCTTTAGTATTTTTATTTTTAAACACTGATGAAAATGATCTTTGCATTGAGAAGAAAACCATTATTTGCGATTTTAGTTTGTGTGTTTACTATGTTGGAAACATGCTCTCATCAATTCAGGATTTCATTGTGTTGCTGCAGTCTAAGAAAGTGTATCTTTGACATCAAGATGTCTCCCTGTAACAGTAAGAGCTGAGCAGCTTATCATTGTGCTAATCAAAACAATTAGGGAACCGAAAAGAGAAACTGGCTATGTTCCTAAAGAAGGAATAGGGAATGATGAATTTGCAATACCTTGAGTTATTTAGATGAAAATGTGCTCTATTATGTTGGCAATAGATTTGAATTCTGTTATTGCATTTTTCATTTCTCAAATTCTCTGTTATCCATTCTTGCTTACATCTGATCCTGTTGTAATTAGTTTATCTTTTTCTTTGCTACTTCCAAAAACAGCAACCATGCAATAGGTCTAGAATCCTTAACTTGGGATCAATAGGCCCCTTGGAGTCTCATCATTAGCTTCAAGGTACCTGTGAAATATGCAAAATATTGTTTGAATGTTCAGTTTTTATCAAAGCATTTGTTAGATATTTGCACTGATGCATATTTGTCCATATACTAACTCACAAAATGAAAATGAGTTTTAACTGTTGCGTGGAGCAAGCAGTGAGACTTCTTCCAAATCCTTCGGGTATCCTGTATGTGGGATAATTGTAGTAGAAGTGTTCTCCCAAGAGTTCCTTGTAAAAATTACCATTGTTCGCGTTGAAAAGATATGACCTTGTCCCTCTGCAATATGTCCACGAAGGTTTTGACCATCTACATTTGAGTGTAACTAGAAAAAAAAACTCCAAGAGGGAGACCAGTTTGTGTGCTTTGTTAACTGCTGTATTCTCAGCATTTAGGATAGAGCTCAACACATGGTGAATGTGAAGAATATTTGCAGAAGGAATTAATGAACAGCTGTGCATTTGAGGCCTTTGCTCTGGAGAAAACACTTTCAGATGGATTTCCTCCTTTCCCTACTTTCTTACCTCCACTTCTGCCTTCTCTCCTCTTTCACATCTGGGTTCATCTAGTACTCCCACTATTTTCTACAGGTTTTCTTTCTCCCTCTTTGCCAAATTCTAAACACAAACATTTACATGTCCTAGGGTCCCCCATTTTGAAAATACAGGGAAACAGTTCCTTCCTTGATGTCCTTGATTAAAACACTATAATGATTCACTCAGTATAAATTTTAATCATGGTATACAAAACCATTTCTGATGTACCCTTCCTTTCTTCTCCAGCCCCATCTCTAGCTTCAGGTCTTTGAAATAGAGGGCCTAACCCTTCTGATATTTTATGGCTCAGTGTTTCATCTCTCTACCAACTCTGTACATTCTCATAAGATTGTAAGTCTTACTGGGCCACCACCTAATTATCCCTTTTCTCTTTGACTAGCTAGTTTTTTCTCATCCTTGTACTGCCGCTTTGATTTTACTTCCTGGGAAGCCTATCCGATGCCCTTATCTGTGGGGTTTCTTTGTGGCGCTTATGGAACCAAGTAGCTACCCCATCACTGTAACCCAGCTACTTAGGAAAACTACTATGCCGGGTGATGTGTTCTATGTACTTTTTAACATCCCTTAATAGAGTCCAAGCTCAGTTTGAGCAACACCTGCTTCATCTTGTTTTTTCTTTATTTCTCACAAAATATCATTGAAAAAGTGAATAAATAGAATCATGCTGTTCTTACTGTTGTTGTTTTTGTTGAATATATAATAGTTGATGTGAACTTGACCATCCTCCAATTCTCATTCTGACTTCTTGAATAACATAAGATCTGAGAAAGTTCACCGCTTGGAAAAGAAGTTATGTTTTTATCATGTCCCCCCCCAAGTCATTCTTAATTCTGCTGGGTATTATGTTATCACAAAGAAATGTATTTAATCAAATATCTTCTGCACATGGGACACAGCTAGTCAATATGTGGCGAACAAGTTTATTTCAATATAAAGTGGGTACACTGTGTTTCAGAGAAATGCATTGATCTCAAATGGCAGAGTTAGTCTTCTTTTGTGAGAAGAATCTTTCAAATAAAGCTACTTGAGCGTTTGAAGGTATCATCACTTTGATGTTTCAAAGCCTCAATTATTCAGGTACCACAGAGCTGAGCATTGTATGTCTGCCAATGTCACATTTAAAAAGCTCAGATGGCTAAGATGCCATGTTCTGTTCAAGTCTTCTGATATCTGAAATTAAGAGAAGAGCCCTTTCATTTCAGCAACTCCTAAGGCTCTCCCAGTCTTCATGCTGTTGCTCTGAAACTCAGCATTCATTAAATGCTTGCTTGCAATTTGAATACATTGTTAACAGAGTGGACAGCTTCTGAGGTTGAAAGTTCAATTTATACTCTAGGGCAAGGGGAAACTTTTGATATCTCTGATTGAGATTGGTTATTGAATCAAGGACCTGGTTTGGAGCCAGAGATGTATTAGACAAATTATCTGAGAGGAGTGAATAAAAGGCTTTTATCTTATGAAGCATCTGCCCAAGCTACAACCTTGTTCCAGCATATGGCATTCAAAGAATATGTTGCACTCTTCCCAGATGGGGTTTGAGAAACTGTTTTCAAGAAATCAAGTGCAGACACTGTGATTTTCTACCAATATTATAAAACCCTGCTGTATACCATTCCCTGTTATGTAAAGCTTCAGGTCCAAGGGCTCTGAAGTCACAACCATAAACCTCAGGGCTGTCATACAGGGTTTGTCATACAAATACTTGCATTTAAATTCCTAGTGCAGTTTGCTTCAAAAGGCAGACTTCTCCAGCTTCAAAAAGTCTGTCATTTGTATTCGTCTGAAATTGTCTGGAAATTATATTTGGATTGAATAATCCTTGTGGTAAAATTAATTTTAAATATTTTGAAGAAATAATGCATGAAGCACATTAGAGGTGTCATCAATAATACTGACAAGTGAAGTTCTGACTTCCACCTTTTATATCCAGTCTCACGCAAAATCCAGTTTCTTATAGTTACTCAATAGATAATTGTTTAATCAAGAAGTGAAAAGAAGTATTCATCCTGCATATTACTTTGAGATGATTCCCTCTAAAGCACCAAATTCAAAACTACCTTGGCCACATTACCATTCCTTTTTTGACACCCCCATTGTCTTTTTGTTTCCACTCTCAGTGTGTAGTTTTTTACCTTTAGGCTTCTGCTCACTGTAACGCCCAGCCCCACATCAGCTTTTGCCTGTAGTGGACCTAATCTACCCCTTAAGGATCTGCTAGATTGACTCCTCTATGAATAACTGTCTTACTGTTCCAACCTAGAATGATCTCTCCTACCTCACTCACATTTATCTTACTGACTATCTACCCCATTTATTTGGCATTAAGGCATCCATTGCCTTGTGACATCTGTTCTATTTTTGGCTGATATTGCTGTTGACCTTTTTATGTACATATCTTGTCTCCTTAACTGGATAGAATGCTCCTTGAGGACAGGGTCATGAATTGAATCATAGATTTTTTACACTTACAAGAAACTTTAGAGATCAAACAGTCCAGTAGCTCATTTTATAATTGAGAAGGAGAGAGTCTGGTAGAAGTGAAATAACTGATTTAAGGTCAAACAATAATTTGGTTAGAAGGCCCGAAATAGAGTTCCTAGCTTGAAATACACTGCTCTTACAGTGTGCTCCATCCACTATAACTTTCATAACATATTAGAGTTGAAATGGGCATTAGTAATCCAACCTCCTCAATTTCTAGAGTGAGAAACTGAAGCCCAGAGAAGCTGTGAAATTGTTGCCAACGTCATTTATTGAGTTAATTCTAGTAGTCCCAGGACAACAATTCAGATTTCCTGACTATTTGCACAGTGCTTTGCCCACTGACCTAAACTCCTTTCCTCCTCTATATTCTGCAAGTTCTGTGTACAGAGTAAATAACTATTAAGCGTCTGTTAAGCTTTATACACAAAAATATAAATATCTCCAATACAGAACCCTGGAATCTGGCATTTCAATGGAAATTGAGAAATAAAATTTCAAAGTTTGACTCTGGCCTTTCTCATTAGTCTTTTTCTGTATAACATTCTATTTTATCTTAGGAGCCCAAAATTGTGTATAAAAATGGATATATTTGGGTGTTGTATGGAAACCAATTTGACAATAAATTTCATATAAAAAATAAAATAAAATAAAAATAAAAATGGATATATTTGGGAATACCTCTATTTGTAGGGGGAAAAAAACCCCTGCCTCCTGCCCTGTAAGGTTTTCTGGAGTCTGTGCATGCCAGACCTATATTCCACGGAACTCTCAATCTGTGTAGGATTGAGTTGGAGTTTCAATTTATCCCTACCCAATGTTTTCTGCTTACGTGTAAAGAATTCTTATTTTCTGTATTCCATATGCAAAATTCCTATACAAGAAATATTATGATTCTTTATAAAGGGAAGTCCGTGGTAAAGTCTGAAATATCTATAGCATGTCAATGCACTTGTTAGCCAGAACTCACCTATATGAGTACCATAAAATTAAAACTTAATATCTGTAACTCCTAAAAATCTAGAGACCTGATTTTGGCTTGATTTGTGAATTTTGCTTTACTTGATCCCTCTTGTTGAATAAGACTGGATACTGGATTCAACAATTTACTATGATCACGAGAAGAAACTGTATATTATGGGAGGAAGCACTGCCACTGATCCACTAGGTGGTTTTAATCAAGTCCTGAATGTCCTTGGAATTGTTCCTTCATCTGGCAAAAACAAATGAATACATAGAAGCAAAAGTATTTGATTAAATGATTTCTGTTCTTTCTCTTTATAAGTGGACCAAGATATTGGAAGATATATGAGTTTGCCTTTTCAATTGATTAAATTTTTGAAAATTATGATTATAAATTATAAAACTATAATAATTTATTATATTTAATTATACATTTACATATAATTTAAATATTTATGTAATTTATTATATAAATTTATTTATAATATATTTTAAATTATCAAGTATAGAAAAGCTATTTTGTAAATCTAAGCTTTCAGGGATTAATGTTGCCATTAGAGGGCCAGAAGATTTTAAGAGTTCTTGGAAGATAACAGCTAACGTTTGTTGAAGGCTCACAATGTATTGTGAGCTTCATCAGTATTAAATTGCTTATTTTGCACAACAGTTCTATGAGGTAAGCACCGTTATTATGCCCATTTTATAGGTGACAGATCTGAAGCACTGGGTTTAAAGTAACATGTCCCAGAGTGCACAGCAAGCTTGCTACAAGCTGTGCTTTGCAGGCAGATTCAGATTCCTAAGCCTGTGCTCTTAACTATTGCTTCTGTCTCTCAGGGACAGTCTCCATAGAGCCCATGTGTTCATGCCAGCAAAAGGAGATCAGGGAGACCTACAAACTTCTACTCCCACATGAAGAAAAACAATTGCAATGTAAGAACATGTTCCAATTGATAAATATAGAGCTAGAAGGTGAGTTGGAAGGTAGAAGGTTGTGATGCAAGGTGTTTGGTTTAAAATAAATGTGGTTGATTTAAAAACAAAACAAAACAAAAATAAACAAACAAACAACAACAACAACAAAACCTCTGCTTGGAACATTGGGACACTAGACCAGAGACTGATGTTTATATTTAACGAGCATATTTATTCTCCTTATTCTTTCTCAATTGGTGTTTTGTTTCCTGCTCAGTACATCCTAGGTCTGTTTTCACCTATCTCTTGGTGTCCTCTATCTTCCTTTGAATCATTAACAGAAATGAAATTAATAATTCCATTGTATGCCCATCACTTTACTCACTACTAGCTATGATGAATGCAAAATAAATAAGAAACAGGTGCTTAAGAAATTCACAAATTTTATGATTTATTTATAGGGAGAAAGCTTGCACAAGAGGGCAGTTGCATTATGGTATGAAAACTTGAGTGTGATGTTATTTGTAAAGTCCATGATTGTTAGTGACCCAAATGACTTCTAGTCCTATCTCTGATATTGAGACACACTTCACTGGCTGAGATTCAAGTACTCTATTTGTAAAATGGGAGAGTTGGACTGGTTTGTCTCTAAGACCTCTTCCTAGTATATATACCTATGCCTTCCAGTTTTGGTTAGATCTTAGAGGCCTCCATTCTTCAGTTATATTACTTACATTACTTATGGTAAGTAATGCTTAAATATTCTTGGTAAAGTGGTATTCCTCAAAGAAATCTAGAGTAAATGGTCTACTACTTTATGGCTGAAATTAATCTTTTCTAATTACTTACTTAGGTGAAAAGGGTCAGTTTTCTGCTTGGCTCTTTCAAATGGTCTTTGTCCAGTCCATAGAACATATAATCCTTGGGAAGGAAGTTAATATATAATCCTTGGAAGTTAAAAGCTTATCTTCCTTAAAGTAAATGACGCCATTGATAGTTGCCCCTTCTGAGGTCTGTGCTATATCTTGCCTGTTTTCTTGCTCCCCATTAAGTTCATATTTCATTCATTTCATTTTGGCTCTAAATTCCTTACTCCTTGTTTCTTTATCTTGATTCCCATTTCCTTCCTCTCTAAGGGTGTATTTAACCAGATGCCTTTGAGCATTCTTAAGTGTTAGTTATTCCTTTGGCACTACTCAAAGAAGAGCTTAAGCAGAAATTTGGTCTTTCATATGTGAATTGTCCGTGCTCAAAAGACCTGCTGCCTTTCCCAATATATTTATTTTGTTCATATATATCTATTATTTTTTAATGACTTATCTTTGATTCTGGAGTTCTAACATCATTGGTTTTAATTTGGAGGTTCATCTATGGCAAGTGCTTACCTTCCACTGCATGAACATGACTCATATTCACTACAACCATATCTATGCTTCAAAGATTAAAAACTTTGTGAAGATAATTTTGCTAAGTTGGGTTTATTTGAAATGACAGAAAATAAATGTTTGAAATTAAATTATCAGCTCAAAACTATAAAATAAATCCCTGGAAATCACAATTATTAAGTATATTTAAACAGAATTAACTATCTCAACCTGAGAGTGAAATCGACATAGCCATTGAAAGATTCCCCAAACAATCTTTGGCAAGTGATACAAAATCATAACTTACCATTTCCAAAGATGATTTAACACTGAAGTTTGAATTTCTAACTATGAAAATACGAACATAACAGGAATTATAAATGCATTTTGTCAACTCTCTTGCATTCCAATTTATTGAATGCATGCTTCTGTGTACTGTGATGCTTAATTTGTCTAGACTAGGTACCCTCTACAATGTTACTCTAAAAAAATACTTTAAATATAGAATAGAGATATTTGTGATTTATTGAATTGCCTCTAGAAAAAAAAACGTAGTTAATTAAAAAAGCTTCAGGTCACTATACATTTTAATTAATTTTTAGCTGTAATTTCAGATTGTTAAAAAGGCTAGAAGAAGGTAGAGAATAAATATAGCTAGCAAGCAAGCTAGAGCTACTTTAATTCTGGTTTATTAAAACCTATTCAAGTCTTTGATGGTCTATGAAATCATGGTATTCTATCAATTATGATCTCAAAAGACTTCTGAAACATTTTTTAAGCGAGAAGTAAGTAAATTATGGGTTTGTCTTTTAAAATGTGTTTTATTATGTCATTACTTCAAATAATGTCAGTAACTCAGTACCAGTTTGAATGGTTATGGAACATTTGTAATTCAAGGGGGTGTGATTATCATTGTATATTCTGGTATAAAAAAAGACTTTAGCCAGATTACTTTTTATCGGCTCATGAATTTAGATGCAGTTCTTTTAGTTCCATAATGCAGCTGTCTAGGGGTAGATATATGCAACTCTCCAGATTGGCTGCCATTGAAAACTTGTAGTCTGCAACTTGATAGTTCAGGGTAGGGAGGGATTGCTGGCTCTCCTGGGGAAAACATTTTGAAACAAATAGCTACAACAATGACAAAAAATGAGATTTGAGTTAGCTGTTTCCCAGGTGATATGTTTGTTCTCCATATATAAGTATAATGAAGGGGGATAAAAAAAGCAGCTCTCTTTGGGTTCATTTCTAATGCCAGTCTGTATATGATAAATGTTAATTTCTCCAATCATCCAACAAATAAGTCCTCCCTTCCACTAAGAATCATTCACTTAACTGCCAAATTCATTCCTTCCATTTAATATGTTTTTATTAACCACATTTGCCATCAGCAATTTTCAGCCCATCGGCTGATGAAGAATGATGCATTCTCCTTTCATTAATGCTCACTTAAGAAAATAATTCTTAATCTTCAAAGGCTGAGTAGGCACACTGTATACTCTTAACAAAAGAAAAAAAGATATACAGGAGGAAAAGACAAAGCCATTTATGCAGAATTGATCAAAACCTGTGAATGATGACAAGGCAGGGTGGAGGAAGAGTCAGGTTCATATTTCTTACAGACACACCTATATCTGTTTATTACAGACAGGTTTCATGTAGGATTCTCAATAATGAGTGCTATAAAGTACATTAAGAATCAAAAATATGGGAAATGTTGATACTGTAAACTTAGTGTTTATTAGAGAAGTCATAAGAAGACTCAAAATAAGACCAGACTTTCATAAAAATAAGGTATCTAATCTATGGTTTTACGGCCCTGAAATCTTTCTGAGACCACTTTGGCACCCGTTCCCAACTCTTTTCCCTCCTTGCAGAAATTAGTAACCTTGTGTTCTAATACTAGATGAAGGGTACCTAACTAAGTCCAGACTAATGGGGGAAGAAATTCAGAGTGGACAAGGCCTGCTATTTATTCTGAAAAGCACAGGAATTTTCTGGATAACAGTGGTTGAGTAGTTAAAGGCAAGCACTGAAGTCCAAGGAGAGAGCCTGGATATTGGGAAGGAAACAGAAACCACACAGCTCATAAAGAAAAGAACAAGTCCTAGTGACTATAGGAAACTGAAAGCACTCTTATCCGTCTTTGGTTCAGTGGGTGGGCTCCATGAATCAAACTTGTGAAAGATTAATAGGAGAAAATGATTTATTACATCTGCATACAGGAGCTTCATAAATTAAATAAATAAATAAATAAATAAATAAATAAATAAATAAATAAAGTGATTGAAAACCCAAAGAGGCCATTGACCCAGAGAAATATATACCAGTTGAACAAACTGTAGAAAAGGAAGAAGCTGTAGGAAGTAGATGGTAATAGTAGATTGATGATAAATAGGGTAGTTTAGTTAAGTTCATCATGCAGATTGCATCTTCCCAGGAGATGAAAGTTGTCTTCTGCTAATTCTTCTTTTCCTGAAACAGGAGCAGAGGACACCTTTATAAATGGAAAATTCCTTTACGAAATGGAAATTAATGCCCTATTTTTAGGCATTTAGGAGAGGCTCGAGAGCTTTTCCTATGTCTGCTGTTTCTCAGTTACTTTCAGCTCAAATTAATCCTATGCAAAAGTGGTATGATTTGGGGTGGCCTATTATGGTCCCCTTCATTCTGAAGCATAAAGTTATATATATAAAATCAAGAGAATAATGTATATTTTGTAGGATTGTGTAGTTTTGGAAACAGGCTATTTTGATTGTTAAAACTTTGTTGGTTCATTATTCTTTTTATGGTAATTACGTAGGGATTCTGTTCAGTGTTATCAATATGCTGTCTCATAAGACCCTTGATACAGGCCCTGTGGAGTTTGTGGGATTAGTCCTCTTTTACATAAAAGAAAACCCAATTAACAGAGAAGTAACTTCTTGAAGGCTCACAGCTCACAGTGGCAAACATGTAACTCGAGTCTAAGTCCAAGTATTGTATTCTTTCTCCAGGTGTGGGCCCTGCTAGGAGGGATAAGTAGAAGCGCAGGTAAAGAAAACTTCTTGAGGGGTGGGTACTCTTGGCCAAAACATAGCCACAGCAAATGTGTTTAGTTAAAATACAAATATAAATTATAAAAACACATCATAAAGCCAATGTGTCAAAAAAAAGCCTTTAGTTTACTACATGCTCAATGTGTACAATGTGTGCATGCCTTATAATGCCAAATGTGTAACATGACTTATAAAACATACTTATCAGAAAGTATACAGCTATCCCCATCAGAATAGCCAAAATCAGAAATGTTGACAACATCAAACACTGGAAAGGATGTGGAACCACAGGAACTCTCTCATTCATTGCTGGTCAGAATGGAAAATGAAACTTTGGAAGACAATATGGCACTTTCTTACAAGCTAAACATACTCTTACTATATAATTCAGTAATTGAGTAATTTACTCAAAGAGCTTGAAAATATATGTCCACACCAAAACCCCCCACATGTTTGTTTATAGTAGCTTTATTTATAATTGCCAAAACTTAGAAGGAATCAAGAGGCCCTTCAGTAGGTGAATGGATAAACAATGATACATCCAGACAATGGAATATTATTAAGCAGTAAAACAAAATGAGCTATCAAGCCATGAAGACATGAAGGAAACTTAAGAATATGAAGCCAATTGGAAAGGCTACATACTATATCATTTCAATTTCTATGGCATTCTAAAGAAAGTAAAACTATGGAGACAGTAAAAAGATCAGTGATTGCCAGGGATTGTGTGTAGAAGGATGAATGGACAGAGTACAGATGATTTTTAGGGCACTGAAAATACTCTGTATGATACTGTAATGATAGAAACATGTCATTATATATTTGTTCAAACCCATAAAATGTACAACACCAAGAGTGAACTGTAATGCAAACTATGGACTTTGGATAATTATGATGTGTCAATGTAGGCTCATCTTTGGTAAAAAATATACTATCTGGTAGGGGCTGGTGATAAGGGGAAGAGCTATGCATGTGCGGGGGCAAGGAGTAAATGGGAAATCTCAGTACCTTCCTCTTAATTTTGTTGTGAACTTAAAACTTCTTTTAAAAAAAATAAAGTCTAAAAACACATATATACTGCTCTCTAGATTTACCCACAAAGTATTATGCTTGATTCTAAACTTGTTTCTCAGAGGATAGGTCAGGGAAGTATGGGAATGTAGTTAAGACCTGACATGGTACCTGCCACCTGGGACAAGGTAGTGATATAGGCAATGACTCAAATTTTGAAACTAACTATAGTGACACATCTGGGTAGGAGAGGTCTACTACTAACATGGAAAAGATGAACGTGAAACATGATTCAGGAAAGAGTCAACATGTAGGTCTCTGGTCATGGAAATGATGCTCCAGGCAGCAGTTTGAATCAGGAGATGGGATTATGCAAATATCTTCTTAGAGAAACAACATACCCCTTATCTCCAAACCATTAAGAAGAGCATATGAAAAAGTCCTCAAGCTAGCATGATGGGCAAAATAAGTCAGAATGGCAAGTCTCCTTATCACTCAGGGGTACTTGTAGTAAATTTCCAGTGTTTGAAGCCATCTAGGATAACTGGCTGAGTACATGTGTATCAAGGCTTACAGACTTTACTATAAAACTATCAACCGTGGTGAAAAACATTACTATTCCAGGGAACATGGGCTTCACCACCTATACAAGTTCACATATAAAATTAGCCATCATAATGCCGATCAAAATATGTCAATGAATTTTAAGTGAAACATTAAAGAATCATCATTAAAAAGGAATGGAATATAATGTATGTGAGAGAATAAAATATACGTGTATGTGATTTTGTCTTAAACTTGAAAATCCTTTATAGTTGATCACTTATAATCCTAGATATGAAAGAGAGACCACATGAAGCCTTTTTGGACAAATGAGAAGCAGAAAAATCACTGAAAAACTGACTTAAACACAGTTATCTTAGGAACTGGAGCAGAGCCAATCTTTACTTGGATGCATTGGTGAAAAAAACTGGAGGGTCAGGTAATTATGGTAGCAAGGAGACAAGATGAAAAAAGAGAATTCTGACCTTACTGCAGGAGCAGAAGTGTATGCCCTAGAACAACAAAGGCAACTGCTCTGTTTTGTTCACACTTGTGAAATATTTTAGTTGTATTAATTGTAAGACACTATCTTTATTTTGAGTTGCTACAATATCATCATCCACATATGATAGGGTTTGTGTCATAGCTGTAGAAAATTACCGCTGATTGTTGACATATAAATCACTTATTTATGTCTCAGATATTGAAACCAGACACACCATGATGAACTGGACTTAACCACGACATTTGCTTATATCCTGTGATGCCAATGCATTTGTATACCACAACTCAAGCACACTGCTCTCCAATTTCCTCAAGATACTGAGAACATATGATAAGCACCCCCAAGACAAGTGAAGAATAACATCAGGGTGTATTTTTCTCTGTTCTGTTTGAAATTTTAAGGAAGATAGCAGAGAAAAGGTAAAGACTGACTGAAGAATGTAATGGTAAAGTTTTAGACTGCATGGCATATTGCTGAAAAGAGTCCTTCAAAATGCCCCTGAAATGACCCCACAAAGGTACCTAGCTCCTCTTATTTTATATAAAATGGAACTAATAGAAGCTGAGGATGTATTATGAATAATGAGGCTGAATTTTAATAAAAACCATGTCTTTACTAATCTAAATGTTCATTCCATCAAAATGAAAAGAATGTTAATCTAAGTGCTATTCTCCTGACACTTAGAAGCCTTGATTCATTCTATTAAGATTCTTCTCCACCCTTGCAGTGCCCTAAGATAATAGAGAAGCTGTGTTTATTTTTTGAACAAATAGGTAATTTTTCTGGATGTAGTCTGTATAGGAAATGTTCCAAAATATTTATGAAACAGAAGGAAAATTCCCAGTACAACAGAGCATCCACATAGTCTACAATTGTACAATTTAGGCTCTTGACTAGTAAAATACTTTTCTCAGTTCAGTAAAAATAGTTATTGATTAAGAATCGTATGCATACTATTTTGCTGGGTTCTGAGCAGTATAGTTTCCATCTTCAAAGAACATCAACTCTATCTGAGGGAAATAGACATTATAATAGAATCAGCTAAATTATCATATAAACAGGGTAAGAATAAATGTTATACATTATTAGTTGTGCACAGAAACAACCTAATATTTTCAGGACCTAGAACAATCATGTAAATGAAGACCCATGTATCATGTATCTAAGTATTTAGAAGTTTTAAGCATTTATAAGAGACTGAAAGGCTGAGTTTGAGTTTAGGATTCTCAGAGTCCCTGTTGTTGTGCTGGAATACTAGTCTCAGAGAGAGCCCACACCAGCCCATCTTTAATAGCAGCCTGCTCCTTTTCCTGGGCACCTCTGGCCCTGGACTGTGCTGCAAGTGATACGTCTCCTGCAGGCATGGGGTTACCTCGTCCACATGTCCGGGAATGTAAGAAGATACCAGCTTCCTAGCTGAACCAGATGGTGAACTGGGCCCCAGATTTGAATAGCACTTGAGATTTGCTGGGAAGAGGTAAAGTCCATTGTAAACAGGACAAAAAATAATCAAACCCCTGGGGAAAGAAATTATA